>NC_084961.1:2470107-2770107 GCF_949316205.1 Platichthys flesus
AACTGGGAACTGGGAACTGGGAACTTGTGATGGTCGCCAGGTTTTGATATTTTGGGACTAAATGAATCAATAAAACTAAGATTCACTGATTGGCACTCAACTTAGTGAATTCGCGGAAAAGATTCCTGACACAATCTTCCCAAATTGAAAACATCTGCACCACAACATCTAGAAATGAATTGTTTCTATCTTTGCATCTATAAAATCTGTTTTATCTATACGTAATTATAAGCAGAGGCCATTATTATTCAGAAATGTCAGCTTTGATTTTAGATTTATTAACACTTTAATGTCCTCGGTGGCTGATTCTCATCAAGTCTCTGGTTCTATAGTCTCATGCGAGTTGCAGACGTGTCGAGGCGAGTCACAGATTAACCAGGAGGGGGAGGAGCCACACGTTCCCCTGAGCTGCAACAAATCTAAAGTTTGGCAAATATAACAAAAGAGAGAAGAGATGAGGAGATGCATTTGATTTATTTAAATATGCAGCTGTCAAGTGAAGACACAGCGCCAATGATTTCAGACACGTTCTTAGTTCCTTTATGATTTTCTGTTTCCCTGCAACTCCAGTGACGGTGAAACACGCCCATCTATAAACCCGATAAACCATAATAACCAATATGTAAAATAACTCGTCCAGTAAAACAACTTAAACATTAAAGTTCAGACTCACGGAACCTGTTTGTCCTGATTAAATAAGACCAATACATTTTTAATAAGACCTTATGACAGTGGAGTGATTCAGAGAGCGTGGGCGCCACTGACAGGTTGTTCCACATTAGAGAGGCCATAAGGAAGAATGATAGACCACACACACACAGACACACACACACACGCGCACACACACACACGCACACAGACACACACTCGGGCCTCAGTAATCAGCTGTGTGCCCCAGATGTTCTGTAACGAGAGATCTCTTCGCTGTTATCGAACAAGATGATTCACAGCGAGCATCGACATGTCTACACACACACACAGACACACAACCATAAAAACACGAGTACACACCCAGCCCTCTGAACCCTTCACACTTTACAAGTTTGTAATATAATCAACACAAAACTGACACTGAAAATTAAACCTATATCTCCCGGTGAAAAGGTTTCCAGTTTGCGGTGACAAGCCGACGCCGGTGTGTTCTGTGTGAGTTAATGATGTCACTTCCTGTCTCTGTCTGCTGCACCTGGCCGCTCCAACTGTCTGTGAGGAGGATTTGATGTGGTCGCGAACAGAAAACCTCCCGCTGCGTTGTGCGTGTGTGAAAGACAAACTCTGGGTGAACTCCAGACTCACTTCTCTGAACTGTATCTGCAGGTCATGTCTGAAAACACCAACTCCTCTTATTCACTGTATTCACTTTATTAATAAGCTCCAGTGCTGAGTTTCCAAACCCATTTTTCTACTGAGTGTCCGAGCCCTGAGTTTCCTCTGAACCTCGCTCTTCACAGATTCTCAGGAGAACTCGTCCGGCTGCTGGGAACTCTTCTCCTCTTACGACTCCAGATCTCACGAAGCTGCAGATCTGAGGCTGATTCACTCAGTCTGGATAAAATACATCATCTACACACCCCTGATCGAACCTGCACACACACTGATGCAGGATCAGTAAATCCAACCGACCACAGGAACAAACAAGCCTGAACACAACCGGTAATCAGCCGGTAGCTGGGGAAAAATATTTAACAAACTCTTTCTCAGACAAACCTCTGAGGTATTTCTCTTTCACATGACAAATCAGACTAAAGCCTTTATCCTGTTGTTGCCCTCAGCAGCACCTCATCACTTTGGATAAGAGCCTCAGCTAAAAGCCCCAGATCTGAGCTGACTGATGACTCTGTGTGAACGTGAGCAGATCCACACAGGGCTCAGGTCCGGCCCGGCTCAGACGGTGATACCCACTAAAACCCTGCTAATCTGAGGGTCCAGGTGGTCATCCACTCAACCCCGAGCTAATAATGCATGTGTGTGTGTGTCTGTGTGTGTGTGTGTGTGTGTGTGTGTGTGTGTGTGTGTGTGTGTGTGTGTGTGTGTGTGTGTGTGTCTGTGTGTGTGTGTGTGTTTGTGTGTGTTAGAGAGCTAATTAGAAAAAAAGCCAGTGGGGAAATAAAGTTAAACCTTTGCTGACTCTGCTGTCGACGTGTGTAATTTGCAGCCAAATTAAAAAAGACATGTGATGCTAAATAATGTCCGATTCTTTTTTGTTTGCTGTTATTTAAAGGTATTGAAACTTCTCTTTTACAGGTTGAATTACCTGTAAAATACAGAAGTTATCTGCAAAAGGTATTTTTACTTTTATTGCCTGTTTCCAAGAAGCTAATTTTGTACTTCTGTTTTTTATCTTCATGAAAAACTGTGCGTCGCCTTATTTGAGCTCGTCGGGTGTTTTTCTCATAAAATCTAATTTTAGAAAAGGGAAGCGTCAGTTTGTTTGTGAAGTAAAATAAAATGAGTATGAAAGTACCTCCAAGTTCTACAGAGTAGACAAAACTGTATTAAACTGCAGTCTACTTTTACAAATATAAAATACAAGATGCTCCTGAAGCAGCGAAGCCTCAGAGGAACCAGAGCACGAGGCCACAACCTGATAAAATGACAATTGTGTTTGGGCTGGTTTGGACAGGAGCTTTGCAGGAACCTTTAACTTCAGAGGGTTCCTCGTCCTCGTGTCTGTGGCGTCAGTGATGAAAGCTACTGACCCATTATTAGGAGGATTTTATTGTTTCAGCTGCACTTTGCAAATGGCACTAAAGCCCCCGTTGCTCTGTTGTTAGGCATCGTCCAGCCCCGAGGTAGTTATCGTTTTAATGGACCACATAGATCAAACACACACACACAAACATACGCACACACGCACGCACACAAACACCACACACAAACACACATACACCCACACACACACAAACACAGACGCATCCTCATTATTAGGAACTAAATGTTCCCTTAAAATAACTGAGGTCAAGCAGAATGTCCTCACTTTGGAGGTTCTCTGCATCTTTGTAAGAACACTTGGTTCTCGTAGAATATACACACACACACACACACACACACACACAAACACACACACATACAGACACACACTCAGTCAAGGTTTCTACAGTGAGCAGAAGGACCGACTGAGTCACACATTTAAGATCACGACTGATTAACTGGTTTCTAAATGACACATTCACACAAATTAGGAATGTTTTTAGATTGGTAATACAGGAACACTACGTCCTGTGTCAAGATCCCAGAGACACACACACAAGCACACAGACACACACACACACAGCCCCTCAACTTTCCCTGAAACACTTTTCTATAGCGACTAAACCCACTTTTAAACCAACACCAGCTGAAACCAAACAGAACTGTTCCCACGTGTGTTTATAACAAAGTAATAATAAATCGATAATCATGACAATTTTCCCCTTTTAGGTCAAATATTCCTCTTCTTACTTCCTGCTTAAATAATAATAAATAAATAATAAAATGTCTATTAAATGAGCTTATTTTCTGTCTTGGTGAGAATAAAATAAGAAGTTTGCTGGTCTCGCATTTACCCTCTAACTGTGAAGCTCCAGTCTGATCAACAGGTCACATCTGATCTGTTCAGTCCACAGAGAGAAGAAGCAGCTGAGTCTTTGCACCGAGTTGAACTGAGGAGCTTCGTGTTGAAGGAACAAGATGGTGACAGATCTGAGCACAGGGCGACACGCACGGCAAATTCAAAGCCTCCTTTGTTAGAATAAAACGTGTCAACAGGCTTTCATCAGTCTGTCAATCAAGTCTTTATCTTGTTATCAAAGAGGAGAAAAGTCCCACGTCTGCTGGAAAAGGATCAATCTGGTGGTTTTTATACGCAGAAATATAAGATAATATATTATAATAGAAATAGAAAGAAGAACAGAAATATCTGCGTATAAAAACTACCAGATTTAACCTTTTTCCAGAATTTGTAAAATACTTCAGTGGAACAAAGCCTGAAGTACTTTCTGTCAATTATTCACACGTGTACATCATGAAGAAGTTTCCCAGCAGCACAGAGCCGCCCACACGATATGTTGTGGATTGTGTCCCTACAATCATTTTATATTAGCACTCCAATGTGCCAGCGGCCTGATCAGAGAGATATCACAGATAATAGAGACAGCGTTCTGTGGAACAACTAGTGTGGTGACGCCTGCTCTTCTCTGGAATCCGACTACTAACACACACTGTTTCTCTGTGGGTGTGTGTCTGTGTGCGTGCGTGTGTGTGTGTGCGTGTGTGTGTGTGTGTGTGTGTGAGTAGCTAACATAAGCCTCTCCCCCAGACAAATATCTGGCCCCCTCAAAGATTTTCACTTCCTTCAATGCCCAAAATTGCCAAATTCTAAAGAAATATTTTAATAACACTGTGGATGTGCAAGTGCTGTGTGTGTGTGTGTGTGTGTGTGTGTGGTTGTGTGTGCGGATGTGTTATCTTCTAATGATGTTTACACAACCTTTGCTTTGGAAATTGGAGACATGGAGTTGGCAGGTTTCCATCGCTCCACTTACATGAGGCTGCATTCACAGTTTCCAGCGGATTCCAGTTTCCACAGAACTCAAATCTCTCCATCTGTCGAACCTTTTACTGTTTGTGTGGAATTATACTGAAGTCGACGCTCATTCAGATAAATGTAACACAAGATAACTGACAAAACGTGTGTGTCCCTCTGGCAAAACTTCCAACACCATATTCTTAAGGGAGGAATAATGTGGGAACGCAAATGGAGAGTTTGAGTATTTTCTCTTTCTCAAACACACAAACGGACACACCCACACACACACACACACACACACAGGTACGGACACACACTCACTCACAAAAAGTACATCCAGTAAACCAGAGCTCTGGAAGGTGGAGGTACAGAGAACCAGGCTGGGAGCGTCTATAATTAGAGGAACAACCAGGAGCCACACTGCTGAGCTGTTGAATGTTTAATGTCAGGCCTGAAGTCGCAAAGAGCAAAGCCCCTTTACACCACGTCCTCTCAACACACACTCACAGACACAGACACACACACTCACAGACACAGACTGGGGCCTGCAGACGGTATGAGGTGGACGAGTGGATTCGGGTTTCAGGGAGGAAACAGCAGCACAATGCAGGGACAAGCGAGCGTGTGATTCCGGGCTATTGTCCGTAACCCGAGACACGTGACGAGTCGGGAACCCAAACCGCCCCCGGGTGAGGTAATGGTTCAAATCTGACCAGGAAGCCCGAGAGAACAAAGTCACTACCCAGGAGGAAATTATTACAACATGTTGCTGGTGTCCTACAGTTAACACAAAGAAATGATAGAACTCAAATTGTAACTTTCTAAATGTAACGAAAAATTTATCTGGCAGGTTTAATTTTCTCACAACTTGCTGACAAAAAGGAAAATCAAACCTGGGCAGCTGATTTTAATTATAGTTAAAACTCAAACAACCGCTGTCAGCTCTACACGGAGACGTAAACTGATTTTACACAAAGAAAACCTATTGAACATGTGCTCAGTATCAGCCAGTACTTTGAGCTCAGTTCCCAGTCTGATCGATACTGGTTTACTTCAGAACGACTCGTCTCCACCCTTCCACTCAAGCGTCTTAAAACAAACATGAGCACAGATTGTTCACAGTTTTGCCTCCGATGAAAAGAAAACACCAGGAGACTGAAACGTGACACATCTGTGGACTCCACTGAATCCCACATGGTACTTTCTGCAATACTTTAAATATATTATTATCTACAGATATTTAAATACTTTATGTTGACATCGGGAGCAGCTCCTCTCTTAGCCCAGACTGGACAAACTAAACCTTTTACGTTTCTATCACAACTGAAGGTTTCCACAGGTTCTCTGTCATGGTTTGAGGGGGGGTGGTGAGGTGAGGGGTGTTCAGCTGCAACATCAAACCTCACCACTAGAGGTCACTGAATTCTACACACTGAACCTTTAAGTTTTTCTTTCTCCTGTGACGCTGGAAAATGTGACTGAACCTTGAGTAGGACTTGAGGTGAAGCTCAAGTCCGAATATTCCCATCATCATCCTGACTGGGTTGATTGTGTTTCCCTCCAGCAGCTTCTCTTCCATCTGCCTCATATTTATCACAACATCTCCTCTGTTCAGACTTTTCTTTCTGCAGAAGCAACATGAAACGTGTGAGGACCCAGTATGTCTGACCACTCAGGGACTGGGAGTGGCAGAGCAGACTGGTATTGGGTTTTAAAGGGAAAGTCAGTCAGGATTTTAACTCCCTGGTCAAATTAGATCCGATGGTTTATTACTTTCAATCCTGCTTTAGGTGACCATTATCCAGATGTGTTTCCTGTGTGATGACCATGATACAGATGTGTCTCCTGTGTGGTGTTCTAATGAAACAGATGTATCATGACCATCCCACAGGAGAAACATATGTGTGATCATCATGATCCAGATGTGTCTCCTGTGTCATGGTCATGATCCAGATGTGTCTCCTGTGTCATGATCCAGATGTGTTTCTTGTGTCATAATCATGATCCAGATGTGTCTCCTGTGTCATGGTCATGATCCAGATGTGTTTCTTGTGTCATAATCATGATCCAGATGTGTCTCCTGTGTCATGGCCATGATACAGATGTGTCTCCTGTGTCATGGCCATGATACAGATGTGTCTCCTGTGTCATGGTCCAGATGTGTCTCCTGTGTCATGATCATGATCCAGATGTGTCTCCTGTGTCATGGCCATGATACAGATGTGTCTCCTGTGTCAAGGCCATGATCCAGATGTGTCTCCTGTGTCATGGCCATGATACAGATGTGTCTCCTGTGTGATGATCATGATCCAGATGTGTCTCCTGTGTCATGGCCATGATACAGATGTGTCTCCTGTGTCATGATCATGATCCAGATGTGTCTCCTGTGAAATGATCATGATCCAGATGTGTCTCCTGTGTCATGGTCATGTTTGAGATGATGCAGTTTTTACATCCATGTGATCGAAGCCCTGACATGTGAGACAAGCAGCGGGGAAACGGAGGGTCTAGCACCGGGCACTCACCTCACTCGGGACCGGGTTTCTGCGGCTGAGCAGCGACGCCACGGCCGCTTCTTCGCCTCCTCTCCCGGGCGTCCTCCCCGCGCTGCCTCGCTCCGTCTCTCCGAAGCTGTGGCTCTGAACCGGGTCTGAACCTCCGTCCTGTGGCCGCTCCGGCCTCTCTGCTCTCGGGCAGCAGCAGCAGGAGGTCGAGGTGGTGGGTAGCTCCGGTCCTGGCAGGTGACAGCGGCCTCTGCTTGTTCTGCTTCCCCGGAGATCGACGCTGAAACTCGGACTAATCTCCGCCCCGCCCCGCCCCGCCGCTGGCTGACGTCATGGAGGAAAGCCCCGACCAGTTACGTCACGTCCCGCTCAGGAACTAGGGCTGGTTAATTGTTGTGGAAAATATTACTACATGTAGTATCACAAGTCTCACACTACATACACTATCTAGCAGTAATATTATACTAGATACACTATTTAGTAGAAGTATAATACCACATACACTATCAATTATTATTAAACTACATACATTGTGTAGTACAAGAATCATACTACACACACTATGCAGTAGAAGTATTATACTACATAAGTTAAACTGGTTTTTAGTATACTGTACATATCCTCATGTAATAGGACGAGCTGATTGAGAAGAAACACAGAGGAGCCGAGGTTCCACCTCATCATACCTGACCTGCCTGGACGAGCTGGGTGAGACGAGGACGAGCTGGAGAGTGCTGGGAGGAAGACGAGGAGAAGCTGGAGACAGTGGACGTGGAGGACAAAGACAAACTCCTGAACCAGCAAACCAGTACACAGAGAGGGAGGAGGGGACGTTTGTCCTGAAGCTTCTCACCATTTTCCCTTCACCTCTTCTTACCTCACCCACTCCTCCTCCTCCCATTTCCTCTTCCTCAAAACAAACCCCTCAGCCCCTTTGTACATATGTAAATATGATATACTCTAAAGCTTGTAAATAAACACAAGCACAGTAGAGTCTACCTGCGAGTGTCTTTCTGATTAGATCCAGGATTCATGCTCTGATTAATTAACAGAGTTGGTTTTGTTTCTTTCTAGATTTAAATACGTCTCAAGTCTCTAAACAGTCATTTATTTTCACAGAACAAGAACAAAAATCATAGAAACCAGTGTCACATTCAAATTTAATCAGGTTTTCACAGTTTGATGAAAAAACAAAGACACAACACAGAGAAGATGTGATGTAGAAAAGCAGATTTATTAAGAAGAGGGGGAATCCTTGACTTTGAGAGGAAGATGCTTCACTCACATCTTCTCAGAATGAAGGAATAGATAAGTGCTGAAAACTAAGGGCCCATCAGGAAAGTTTGACCCCCCCCTCTCCGTCCATCTGTTCACCCACAAGAGCAACTTCTGCTCCCAGGTCCAACTCCTGGTCTCGGTGGAAACGCAGCAGCTCAGGATTCAACCAGCTGGAAGACAGAGAAGAGAAAAGATTTAGATAAATTACAGACAACAAGCAATGACTGATAATATTTTATTCTGGTCAATTAAATGTTCAAAGTACAATCAGGTCTCCAGCGTTCACGTCACAGAAGAAACACAGGCTGAAAACAGGAGCTGCAGCAACAGACCATATAAGGAAACTTTAAGAATACATTTGAATTATGAACCTGCATATGACTATGACTTCTCCTTTTAAGTCACATTCATTTAGGGACAGAAAAATAATAATGATTTAGCTTGAGACCAGTGACAAAAATAAAAAGAGGAAACATTGTTGAGCCCAGATCAGAATCAAACTGTCTCATCAGGCTGAATTCAAGACTGAAATCTTGCCGCTGGGAACGCTGAACATCTGCTATTGTTTTTCATAGCAACAGTCCTGAGAGGACAGAGACACATCAGTATTCAGGGGAAAGAGCAGGTAACACAGTCTGCATCCGGGATGGTTCCACTGAACACATAAACACACGGTGACTACAGAGCAGCGAGGAAAATCAAAGGGTCAAGGACAAGAAGGGAGGAGGGGAGAAGAGACAGAGCGGCTCCGTGTCACAGGAAGATCCAGAGGCCACGTCAAGGAAATATAAACGATATATATAAAAAACAGGGATCTGCGGTTTGTGCACGAGAATCAAAAAAGGGTTTGAAAGGCTTGGTCCTTACTGGCAGAGGCCCGGGCGGGGAGTTCCGTGGCGGCGGAGAACGCAGCCATGATGGAAGCGAAGACGATGTTTGGGTTCTGAGCGGCGTCGACGGCCGTATGCAGGCCCCTGGCTCTGTAGTACTCCACCAGAGGGACCGTCTGCCGGTGGTAGGAGTCCAGACGGGAGTGCAACGCGGACTCGTTGTCGTCGCTGCGGCGCATGAGTGGCTCGCCGGTCAACTGAGACGAGACAAGAAGGGAGACAGGAGAACAGAGTCAGTGAGGGAGAAGGTTACACAACACTAGAGCTTCCTTCTCTTCACTTGTTGCTTCACTGAATTCAGTGTCGCACAGTTTAAATCTACTGGGATCTGCACTGGGATCAATAAGACAACATCAATATACGATCAATATTCACCCCGGAGGTGGGTCAGAAGTCAAACTACTTACGTCATCCTTCATGGGCTCCTTGGGAGGGTTGAACTCCTCGTGGTAGGAGCGGCCACTCGGCTGATGAATGAGTCTGGAGGGGAAAGGAGGGGAGACGGTGAGGAGGTGAAGGACAGGACGGGGACAGAGGGGAATCAGAGTGAGGAGGAGGAGGAGGAGGAGCAGGAGGAGGCACACAGTGACTCAATAACAATTTAACTGTCCCTGTCACATGCTGCCCTTGTCCTACTTGGACCTGAAAAGGAACCTCAGCATAAAGGAGCCTGAGGAGAGAAGGAATATCTGTATTTTTCAGTTCAGTGAAACGTGAAGAGGTTTTCTGGAGGAAAGAGGACAAACACGCTGCTGCAATAACAAACCGATGAAAACATTTCACAACTGTTTCTAAAGCTCTGAATGTTCACGTGACGGCGTCTGAAAACACGCGTGTGTACGTCGGCCTCCAATCAGAGCACAGCAAAGTGGCACAGAGGAATAAAGTACAAAGGGACACGGAGCAGATTCACATCGACCTCCTGACGGTTTCCACCTGCGACCTTCCCACCGCTCGACGCCCTTGCTCCCCTCCAGGCGACTGTCTCCGTTCATCACAAGATCTCATGCTCCACTTGCTCTCCCTTTCCCAAACTCCTGTTCTCACACGATTCAATCGAGGAGCTTCTCAACCCCCCCCTTAAAAAACGAAAATTCATAAAACTGCCGCTGTCTACCAGCAACGTGCTCGGGAAACAGAACAGGCCGACTCGTCTCTCAGGTGTTGAATAATTGATTCTGTCTCACAGCAGCTTCTACCTGCCACAGATCCTCCGGACCAGCAGGGAGTCGTCCACAGAAAACTCGATCACAGAGTCCAGGCTCTCGTGTCTCTTGTCCAACAAGTCGTCCAGCTGGAAGAGACAAATCGACAGTGAAACAAAGTTTAGAGTCTGGAACTGGATCTGACTGGTAAACTCCCAAAAAGTTGTGTAACGGGTGAAACTAAACACATTGGTTTAATCACGGTTGACGGTTTGTGGTTCATATGTTAACGGGTCTAGACTTGAGTTGGAGATAATCAGGGGTAAACAGTCTGGTACAGGACTGTGATCTGGTGTTAATGTTGATTCGTACCAAACTAATAAAAACAACATCAGCTCGTTCTTATGAGTAGAATTTATGTCATTGAACAAAACTGTAAATCTTATTTTCTACAAAATCTACAAAATATTCGGCACCAAAACTGACCATCTCTGCTTGCTTCACTGTCCGGGGGAATCCGTCCAATAGGAATCCGTTCTTGCAGGCGGGCGTGTCCAGGTTCTTCTCGATGAGCTCCACCACCATCTCATCACTGACCTGCAGGAGAACAAAAATAAACTCTTGTCCATTCGTTCACCTTATGATCTGCGGCAACACAACAAGAACACAACACCCAGACCCTGCAGCTCAGTGCTTATGATGCACACAACTTGTTTGTTGTACATTTCCCTCAGGACAACAAGCAGTGATTCAGTGTACGGGTGCAAACAGACATGTTACCACAGAGGGTATAAACACAGGTGAGCAAACAAAGACAGATTTACACAGAGGGTTGGAAACAACAACAGCAAACAGCTTGGAGGAAAATCATGAGAAATCAGGGGGAGAAAGAAGACGAAGGGTTCGATTCCACATGTTTTAAAACGCGTCTCAAACTCCAGAGCGAATCAAACAAACACAAAGTGAACATCAGTTGTGTTCAAATGCTTTAGACACAGTAGATGTTTAGACTCAGAGCTCCGCGAGGCAGCACGACACCGAACACACGAGAAAAACAAGGCGTCCTGCAGCAGATGGTCGAGTCCCCACAGAGACAAGATCTCCACTTCAAAGAGTCGGTCTGAGGTCACATGTTGAGACTTGATCCAAAGAGGAGCGGAAACTTGATCCTGATAAAACAAACTGGTTACATCAGATCTTCATTCACTGAGAAGACGGTATTATTATTATTATCTTATTGGCCTTAACGTTGGCACAGCAATTAAAAAAATGTGTTTAACTATTTTACGTAATTAGCTACATTTTCTTTTCTGTTGTATTTTTAGTTTTTAAAACTTTCCTTTATCTGTTTTCAACACATTTTCCCTGTTTCTTCTTGCTGCTGTAACGTGTGTGTTAAGAGATTAGAGTGTTATCCATCAACAACAGAAGATTAAGGTATTAACAGTATTTAACAGAAAACGTTCCACGCTGCACATTTTGGTGCCTACAAACCCGAAAAGACAAATATAACATGAGACGTGAACATAAAGGGCTGTAGAGTCAACAGAGGCTCAGAGAGACCAGAGGGACAGAGAAAGACAAACACACACAGAACCATGAGAAGCAGATGTGAGGAAGCTTTACCAGTTTTCCAGCATCCATGGTCTCCTTCAACCTCTTCCCCAGCTGGGAGCCTGAAGCCACCATGGCCCTCAGCATGTCTCCAGTGGCCAAGTGGCAAACACAGTACTGCTTCACCAGCCGAGGGGCCTACAGAGAGGAGGAGAGTCGTTTCACCAGTGTCTAACTTTAAAAGAGCTTTTGTTAAATCTGGACCAAAGTTACTACGCACAGGAGGAGTCTTTAAAACACGGTGTCAGATTTGTGAAACTGTCCAACTTGTGAAACACACGGGAAAGTTTCACAATCTGTTTCATGTCTAGAACCCGACAGGATAAAATTCAAAGTTGTTAAAAACTCACCCGTTTGTTAAATGTTTTAACTTTGTCTGGTTCCAATGTGTTTTACGTCTGTTTCTATTTCTTCTGCTGTTTTACTGTCATTTCCTGTTTTTATCTTAATGTGGGTTTTACACCTTGTGACTTTGGTTTTAAAAAAGTGCCTTAAGATAATAATACTTATTTACTTTAGAATTATCAAACCTGGGCTAATGATCACATTAGATCGAGACTCAATTTAAAGAATTATGTCAAACCAAATTGACCCAAAGAATCTAAAAACTATTATTTAAATAGTTTGTAAGACTTTTATCGGACAGGTGAAAACACTAAAAGGTCAAGGTTACTGATTCTTCTCACATTGAACCAGAGTTAAACTCCTCAAGCTGGACAGGATCAACAGGAAGTAACTAAAACTTCAGCTTCTTCTGCACAGATCAGATATTTGATGTTAAATCACTTTGTAATGAACCGATGACACAGCTGTCAGGAGCTTGAGACTCTAACGAGGCTGTCTGATGATTCACTTCCTCGTTGAACTGAACCAACAGGTAGAGGCAGCTAGCAATAGCATTAGCATTAGCTTGTACTCATGCTAACAGCGGCCATGCGTTGCTGTGCACTAGTTTCCCCATGCTAACAGCTAGCGGCTAGCAGCTAGCTATGTTAGCTCACCTGAGTCCCCTTGCCAGCCCCGGGCGGCCCGAGCAGGATGGCCCGGATCCCCTCGTGCACGTCGGATATCGCCTCCTTCAGCTGCGCGCTGGGAGCCATGTCTGCAGCGGAGGAGCAACTTTCACCGGGTCAGTGAAGAGTCGAGAAGCCGGCGACAGCGCAGCAGAGTCGGTCAGAAGAGACGGAGCCCCCGCCCCCTGTCCGCTACCACCGGTTAAACCCCTCCCCCTGCATAGACGGCGTGACGTCTGATTGGCTGTGGCGATGTTCTGACGCGTCATTGTGTAACATCCGAAGAAGGGATTATTCCGGAAAGTGAAATACGTAAAAACGTTTATTGGTTTTCTACGTAAGTGTAAACATTGTTGTATGCGTTCGACTGAAATAATTAATAAATTCATTCCTTAAAAATGTATTCATTCATACAAATATTTTTCTGTGAGGATATTTGACGTTTTATGATCTTTACAGATTATTTTCTGTTTTTATTAATAATTAATCAAAAATATTACTTCCTCTCTTATTTGAGGGTAAAAAGCAGACAAACTAATGACATGAAATCTGGAAATAATCTCCTGAATTAAGAAAACAGTAGAATTATTCATGAATTTATTTATGAGGAAAAAGGGAGAGCAGATTTATTCTTCTCTAGTGATTTGAATTTGTTTCCACAGTCTGCATTGTTTATATTGTTGAGCATAATCTTTTTCAATTCATTTTATTTGTGGAAAAACTCTATATAAAATATATCATACACAAAATTATTGTTCAAAATTAAAAGTCTTGACATCAAAAGGAATAAATAAACAACTCCAAATAAACAACTTCTTCACTTCCTTTGTGAAACATTCAAACTGAATAACATCATAGACGTCACTGTGAGAAAACAACAAATATCCGTCTGACCAGAAGTTAAGGAAGTGAAATATCTTATTTAGGTGGTCTGGAGGAAACAGACGTCTTCTTAGAGCCTTCAGCTCATTTGAGTCTGACAGGAAAGATTAGAACAGTTTTCGAGCTGGTGTCTGACAAAACTAAATTTATTTCCAAATTTATCCTCACTGATGGTCTCACAGCAGGAAAATGCCTGAAGCTGAAGTTCTTTACTCTGATATTAAGTTCAAGAAAGCGAGGGGAAAAACAGACGGTGAGTTTGAAAGTATTATACTGAATTCTGAGTGTACACATTGTTTTATCTTAATATAGAAATTTTAGAGGTTAAAACAGTGAGTTGTTCTTTTGGAAATTGTTAATTTTCATCAGTTTTTAACTCGGTTGACTTGACTTCCCTGTTTTCCATTTTGTAAAACTGAAACATTCCAGAGATCCTTGTGTTTTTCTGTTTGACAGAAATATGAACACTTTTACCAGCAGAACATAAATGTACATATATGTATATTTTTGTTTTGCAGTGGCCACACCCTCTACGGATGAACACACTTATTCCGAAGTCAAGACCTCAAAAGCTCAGCGTCCTGCAGAGCAGCCAGGTGGGTAATAATCGTGTCACATGTTTTTCGAAGGAAATTACAAAAAAAACATTTGTATTATACGAAAGATAATCTGCAGATCAAATGATAATGGATATAAGTTACTTAGACTCTATATTGATATATAATAAAGTAAAAAATAACATTCCTAAATAATTTGTGTTTTCTGCCTTTAAATGATTTTGACCCTCTTGCATCAGTTTGAAGCCACTTCTGTGAATAAATGTTCATCGTTAGTTTGAGTAAAAAGGAAGTTCAATTCTATTGACCAAGAGAGAAGAGTAAAAAAACAACTGGGTGTGTTTCCTCTACATAAGTGTGAGAATAAGTCAGTGGTGTGAAAAAAAAAAAAAAAAGAGGAAGTGACCGTTATGAAAGGTCAGAGAAATATTTATAGTCAACTCCAAAAAAACAGTCGAGCCTTCTACTTCCTGTCGGCTACACTCGCTCCTGTTTTTACAAATTCATCTTTAATCTGTTAGGGTTGATTTCTGTTGGTCGTTGGTCGACTGTAAAAACCAAAGACATGAAAGTGGGACTTCATCTTTAAAGACTGTTATGAATATTAGACATTTATCTCCATCATCTTTCTCTTCTGGTGTTGAACAACCTGCAGCATCAAACAGGCGATCGGGGGTCACATCGGAGCGAGTGGCCCTGCTGGTCCTCAGTGTTCTCCTGGCAGCTGCTGTTACAGCTCTTGGTGTAACCCGTGAGTTTGATTCCTAGAAGTACATTTTGCAGAATGAGTCATAAAATCTGTCCAAACACTTGTTGAAATTACAACTTTTGCTTTTAGATGTTTGTGTGTATAGATGTGAAACCAACAAATGGAATTTAAGAACATTTCAAGTTAATGATTCTCCTGCTCGTCATCAAGAACTGACTCGTTTATCAAATGAATGTTTAACCTTTACAGAGGAGATTGTCTTTTTCTAATCAGTTTATGAAAATACTCAAACCAAGAAGAGTCTCCAAAAGAGTCTCCAAAAGCTTCAAGATGAGGCAAAAAATCTAACAGGTAAACTTCTTCATTTTTTTTCTGAAGGTTTTAAGGTTTCATCCGCAGCAAGGTCACTTTCTCTTAAAGTAGTTTCTTCACATTTCTGCTTCTTCTCTGTTCAGACGATTCTGATGAACGACTGATGAAAGTTACATTTTGTTTAACAGAAATACTCAGTAAGACAAAGGCGTACAAAGTGGAGCAGCCATGTCAACCTCCTTCAGTAAGAGGTAAGTCAGAAGTCAGTAAGTTTACACATCATCCGCCGAAAATTAAAAACAA
Source organism: Platichthys flesus (assembly GCF_949316205.1). Classification (NCBI taxonomy): domain Eukaryota; kingdom Metazoa; phylum Chordata; class Actinopteri; order Pleuronectiformes; family Pleuronectidae; genus Platichthys; species Platichthys flesus. The sequence continues at coordinate 2,485,822 of NC_084961.1, forward strand.
ACATCTTCCCACGAAGGAGGCTTCAGTTCTGTTACCTGTCAACAGAACTGAAGTTTAACAAGATGAGAAATTGTTTAAGCTCCTTTGGTTTATTTTAAAATTTGTCCCTTTAGATGTTCAGTTAAATTAAAGCTTGATGACGAGAAGCATCGGACGTGTCAACGCCTGCCGGCTCCATCAACCTTTTGAAAAAGGATTTGTCAACTAAGTGCAATGCATTCTGGGATAGGTTGGGACAGGAAGGATCCACCCGTTGGAGCCTCTGTTTCTCTGGGTTAGACGGATGCATTTGTCGGCCCCCTTTTGAAGGAGCCTCTGATATGAGACAGCGTAGTCACTGCCCCTGGATTAAGACTCAGCTATTGACTGTAACTGCAATTGCAGAATAGCTGCCTTGCTCATGGGCAGTGTACCACTACCCTCTCAAACTAAAATTTTCATCAGTCTTTCAAAACTCTTCACATTCAAAGTCACTGCAGCTTCCAGATCTAAAGTAACCAGTGATTCCTTTGCTGTTATCTCTCCAAAGAGCAAACATGTCCGAGGTGCGAGAACGGCTGGGAGCCACATGGAGGAAAGTTGTACTTCTTCTCCTCCTTTACTTTAAGCTGGAATGAGAGTAGAAGACAATGCAAATCAATGGGAGGAGACCTGGTTGTGATAAACAGCAGAGAGGAGCAGGTATAAAACACTGCTGCAGGTCGATGTTCTCATATCTTATCACATCGTCACAGATAAATCACCTTCTGCTCTTCAGAGATTCCTGGTGTCTAAAGTGAGTGAAAAAATGGAGACTGATGAGGTAAAGTTCTGGATCGGACTGACAGACTCAGAGGAAGAGAGTGAATGGCTTTGGGTGGACAACACACGACTGAATGCAAGGTTTGTTATTGAGAAAATACTTTTTGTCATCGACGTCAGTATGAAGGTTTTCATGGATCCGGTTCTGTGTTTCCCAGTTTGACGTTTTGGCGTAAGGGCGAGCCAGACAACTGGAAAGGGCCTGATCCTGATAGAAAGACCAATCCTGATGGAGAGGACTGTGTGAGGATGGGGGAGAAAAACGGAAAAAACGATCTGCAGATCTGGCTCGATAAATTCTGCAAATCGCGTCAAAAAAGTATTTGTGAGAAACCAGAAAAAGCATGAGCTGAATCCAGTTGGATCAGATTGAGCTCGAGTCCTCAGCCACTTTCACAAACTGAGGCATGAAGCTTTATTAATGAAGATCTTCTACAGACATAAACCACTTTGAATAATATCTAGAGTCTCATATGTTCTTCAGTTTCCTTCTTATTTTAAATTGACGTCTCCTCCCTCATATAAAATCTATGAATATTAAAGATTATATATAATATCTCCTTCTTTCCTGTTGAGTCTATTCTGAGTGTTTGTGTGAGAAACTAGAGATTGAGAACATCTCAACCTCCTCGGGAAAAATGTTTACTGACATTTATTAATGTGGTGAGAAGTTATTTTGAGTCATTTTCTCATAGACTTCTATAGAAACAACCAGTGGAGTCGCCCTCTGCTGGTTGGTTGAGAGAATACAGGTTTCAGGCACTTCTGCATTAGCTTCTCTGTACAGACCTGGAGTCAGTTCTTATTTACACTCAATAGTTTTGACTTAAAACATGAATGAAGAAATATGGTTCCTCTGCGGATGAGGTAGAGATCCAAGTCTTTCTCTATCCGGAGAGATGGGAATGAAAATCAAACACATTTCTTCTTTATTCAGACTGTGAGGATGTGAACGAGCATGGCCTCCATGGCAGGGGCGGCTTCTGGCATAGGCGACATAGGCGGTTGCCTACGGCACAAAATGGTGAGAGGGCGGCAAAAGAGACTGATTTATCATGACATGACACATGCAATATAAACCAATATATTCACATCACAAGATCTTCTTCTAAATCCGGGGACGCACCGGAGATAGAAGAGCCTTGAAGCGCCACGAAAGCTGTCAGCCTCCTTTACGCGCCCATGTTAAATAATTGGGCTGTTCTCACCGGCAGTGTAGAGCCAGGAAGCTCCGCAGCCGGCTCGCGATCTGCAGCGATGGTATCGGGGTCTGTTCTATTTGTTTTCGCATGCGCGGCCAACTCAGGTCGGAAACACACTGAATATCGATTTTAAACGATATAAGTGATATTATATAGAGCTCAATGAGGAAGCTGAAAGGAAGCAGAGAAAGATGTTTACATGTCAATGTTGGAACCTGGTATTTGAGAACTACAGTTTGGCATACATGTGTAGTCAAAAGTCTGAGGCCACATGTGTGTTTGTTCTGGAGAAAACCAGAGCCACCAGAACTCCGTCTCCCAGGGTGCCTCACCGTCACACAGAGGTGTGAAAACTGACCGGAGACACAAGGGTCAACCCCTAGTGGTCACTCTGGGCCCCATGACCTGTGAGGTCACCGGGGCCAAAATATGGCCAGGTCTCCCCCTCTTCATTCTCTTTCCATGCAATCCCTCCGAGGGGAAAGGTCTGGCTTGTCCAACTGCTCTTCTTCGATTCCTCAACTCAACTCAACTCACCTAGCCCACAGTTGACAGTGATCTAATGTTTAAAAGACCACATTTAAAAGTCTCAGTTTCCTGTGTTGTTTCAGAGGTTGTGTTAATTTGTATTAGATTTTTGTGTGGAGTTCTCGCTCTGTATTGTTTAATTTACAGAATTTAATCGGACGGTGGACAGACACAATCTCTATGGGGTTGTGTGACTGATCCAGAGGGAGCGCAGAGAAGTGTTTAGCACTGCAGCTCTGCTTCCTGGTCCCAACTCTGGGTTGTCATGTAATAGACGTGGTAATATTACTAGATAAGAGAGCTGCTCCATCCCAAGTGGGATGAACGCATCTCTCCTAACAAGACCAGGTTTCCTCCAAAAAGTTTGACAATTATCTACAAAGCCCGGAACCGTTAACAGGACAGCTGATCAGCCAGCGGGTAGATGACAACATGCTGCTCAACATGTCCTCACCTGCTGTGTTAGGGAGACGGCCAGAGGAAACTACTGGGTCCGACATCGTTTTTGCAAAAGCACACAATGACTCAACGTTCACTTTAGTGACCTCCGACATACGAAGGGTTGGGATTTTAAATATTAGCTTCTCTGTGTATGTGAAGAACTGAAACTCTAAACAATAAAGCAGGAGGTGGGCCACGAACAGTTTGGGATCAGATATAAGGCCTTCACACAAATTATTAATAATAACTTTTTCCTTCCTAGTGTTTAATCTTGAAATTAGCTAGAAATGTGTGTGCGTCACAACGCTGGTCAGTCTCACACCTTGATGAAAGGTCTGAGTGATATTGTTTGTATCGTTGTTTCGAATGTTTACACAAACAGAACATACAGCAGGAACACAATATTCTTTACTCCAAGGAAAACACCATTGGCCTTCAATGTGTCAGCTGTGTCAAGGCTGGTCATGAAATGAACATTTTGCTTAGTAACTATCCGAGGAGGAGCGGAACAGAGTGGCTCCTTGTCACTTCCTGGATTCCAGTGCCAAGAGGCGTGGGACTACGCCTGTGCACTATCGAGGAAGAACCAAGGAAGACTTCCCCTCATTATTGACCAAGCAAGTTCTACCTACTGTTATAAGTATTATGGAAAGTTAAATACGTAGACATTTTTATATGTTTTTTAGGTTAGCGTTAACTTAATCCTGAAATTGTTTATTCTATGAGAATATTTGTTTTGTTTTTATTAATGCAAAAGATTTGAGGGGAAAAATAGAAGAAAAACTAATGACATGAAATCTGAAAATAATTTTTCTCCAGTGAATTTAATATGTTTCCGCAGTTTTCTTTGTTTATATTGTTGAGCATAATCTTCTTAAATTAATTCTCTTTGTGGACAATCTCTATGTAACCCAAAGGGACACTTCAGAGACTTTATATATATATATATATATATTCTCATAGAATAAACAATTTCAGGATATATATATATATATATAGTATTAAAAAGTACTGGGAAATTTGTAATTACTCGAAATAAACACTGTCATCACTTCCTTTGTGAAACATTCAAACTGAATAACTTCACTCACGTCTGAGACGTCACTGTTAGAAAACAACAAATATCCGTTTTGAACAAAGCTTGAGGAAGTGAATTATGTTAATGATCTGGTCTGGAGGAACTAGAAGTCTTCTTAGAACCTTCAGCTCATTTGAGTCTGACAGGAAAGATTAGAGCAGTTTTCAAGCAGGTGCCTGAGAAAACTAAATTTATTTCCAAATTTATCCTCACTGATGGTCCCACAGCAGGAAAATGCCTGAAGCTGAAGTTCTTTACTCTGATATTAAGTTCAAGAGAGTGAGGGGAAAAACAGACGGTGAGTTTGAAAGTATTATACTGAATTCTGAGTGTACACATTCTTTTATCTTATTATAGAAATTTTAGATGTTAAAACAGTGAGTTGTTCATTTGGAAATTGTTAATTTTCATCAGTCTTTGACTCGGTGGACTTGATTTCCCTGTTTTTACATTTTGTAAAACTGAAACATTCCATAAGTCTGCAGGATTCGTCCCTTGTGTTTTTCTGTTTGACAGAAACATGAACACTTTTACCAGCAGAACATAAATGTACATATTTGTATATGTTTGTTTTGCAGTGGCCACACCCTCTACGGATGAACCCACTTATTCCGAAGTCAAGACCTCAAAAGCTCAGCGACCTGCAGAGCTGCCTGGTGGGTGATAAACTGCACAAAACTAGTTTAACAATCGTCAGGAAATGACACAAAAAAACGCTGTATTATACGAAAGATAATCTGCAGATCAAATGATAATGGATATAAGTTAGGTGAAGCTATATTGATGTATAATAAAGTAAAAAATAATATTCCTAAATAAATTGTGTTTTCTGCCTTTAAATGATTTTGACCCTCATGCAAATTAAATCAGTTTGAAGCCACTTCTGTGAATAAATGTTCATCGTTAGTTTGAGTAAAAAGGAAGTTCAATTCTATTTAAAAGACCAAGAGAGAGGTGTAAAAAACATCTGGGTGTGTTTCCTCTACATAAGTGTGAGGATAAGTCAGTGGTGTGAAAAAACAATAAATAGAGGAAGTGACCGTTATGAAAGGTCAGAGAAATATTTATAGTGATCTCCAAAAAAACAGTCGAGCCTTCTACTTCCTGTCGGCTACACTCGCTCCTGGTTTTTTTACAAATTCATCTTTAATCTGTTAGGGTTGATTTCTGTTGGTCGTTGGTCGACTGTAAAAACAAAAGACGTGAAAGTGGGACTTCATCTTTAAAGACTGTTATGAATATTAGACATTTATCTCCATCGTCTTTCTCTTCTGCTGTTGAACAGGCTCCAAACAACCTGCAGCATCAAACAGGCGATCGGGGGTCACATCGGAGCGAGTGGCCCTGCTGGTCCTCAGTGTTCTCCTGACAGCTGCCGTCACAGCTCTTGGTGTAACCCGTGAGTTTGATTCCTAAAAGTACATTTTTCTGAACGAGTCATAAAATCTGTCCAAACACTTCTTAATATTTACAAATTTTACTTTTGATGTTTGTTTGTTTAGATGTGAAACCAACAAATGGAATTTAAGAACATTTCAAGTTAATGATTCTCCTGCTCGTCATCAAGAACTGACTCGTTTATCAAATGAAGGTTTAACCTTTACTGAGGAGATTGTCTTTTTCTAACCAGTTCATGAAAATACTCAAACCAAGAAGAGTCTCCAAAAGAGTCAAGATGAGGCAAAAAATCTCACAGGTAAAGTTCTTCATTTTGTTTCAGAATGTTTTAACGACTGATGAAAGTTCGATTTTGTTTAACAGGAATACTTTTACGATTTGTCCCATTAGATGTTCAGTAAAATTAAAGTGTGATAACAAGAGGGCTCCATTAACCTTTTGAAAAAGGGTTTATCACCAAAGTGCAAAACATTTTTTTTTTTAGATTAATTTGTTTGTGTAGATGTAAAATCAACAAATGGAATTTAACGACACTTCAAGTTAATGATTCTCCTGCTCGTCATCAAGAACTGACTCGTTTATCAAATGAAGGTTTAACCTTTACTGAGGAGATTGTCTTTTTCTAATCAGTTGAAAATACTCAAACCAAGAAGAGTCTCCAAAAGAGTCTCCAAAAGCTTCAAGATGAGGCTAAAAATCTCACAGGTAAAGTTCTTCATTTTGTTTCAGAATGTTTTAACGACTGATGAAAGTTAGATTTTGTTTAACATTTTTTTTTTTAGATTAATTTGTTTGTGTAGATGTAAAACCAACAAATGGAATTTAACGACACTTCAAGTTAATGATTCTCCTGCTCGTCATCAACAACTGTCTCGTTTATCAAATGAAGGTTTAACCTTTACTGAGGAGATTGTCTTTTTCTAATCAGTTGAAAATACTCAAACCAAGAAGAGTCTCCAAAAGAGTCTCCAAAAGCTTCAAGATGAGGCTAAAAATCTAACAGGTAAACTTCTTCATTTTGTTTCTGAAGTTTTAAGGTTTCATCCGCAGCAAGGTCACTTTCTCTTAAAGTAGTTTCTTCACATTTCTGCTTCTTCTCTGTTCAGACGATTCTGATGAAAGTTACATTTTGTTTAACAGAAATACTCAATAAGAGAGAACCGTGCAAAGTGGAGCAGCCATGTAAACCTCCTCCAGTAAGAAGTAAGTCAGACATTAGCTTCTCCTGATGATGATTAAAGAAACAGTGAAGGACTGATGGATACACTCACTTCAGCTGAGTCTCAGTTCAGCGGCTGCATCCTTCAGAGGACGCGGTCGACCCGACCCACGAAGGAGGCTTCAGTTCTGTTACCTCAAATCAAATCAAATCAAAGTTTATTGTCACATGCACCAATGACAGCGTCATCGGAGCAGTGAAATTCTTATGACATGGCAGGCAAACATCTACGCAGTAGGCGACTTTACAAAATGACAAAAAAAATGACATACTATGTAACATAACATATAACATAACATTGTATCATATGACATATAACACAGTCAGGTGAATATTAAATAAAATAATATGAATATATGTATAACATATAACATAGTCAAATAAATTCATATGAAGCAACAGTTTTCAGGGTGAAGAAGTGGGGAATATTAAATAAGATAAGTATATGTGAAGTAAGTGTATTTGTACCTATCAACAGAACTGAAGTTAAACAAGATGAGAAATTGTTTAAGCTCCTTTGGTTTATTTTAACATTTGTCCCATTAGATGTTCAGTTAAATTAAAGCTTGATAACGAGAAGCATCGGACGTGTCAACGCCTGCCGGCTCCATCAACCTTTTGAAAAAGGGGTTGTCACCTAAGTGCAATGCATTCTGGGATAGTTTAGGACATGAAGGATCCACCCGTCTTTGTTTCTCTGGGTTAGACGGATGCATTTGTCGGCCCCATTTGAAGGAGCCTCTGATATGAGACAGCGTAGTCACTGCCCCTGGATTAAGACTCAGCTATTGACTGTAACTACAGTTGCAGAATAGCTGCCTTGCTCAAGGGCAGTGTACCACCACCCTCTCAAACTCAAATTTTCATCAGTCTTTCAAAACTCTTCACATTCAAAGTCACTGCAGCTTCCAGATCAAAAGTAACCAGTGATTCCTTTGCTGTTATCTCTCCAAAGAGGAAACATGTCCGAGGTGCGAGGACGGCTGGGAGCCACATGGAGGAAAGTGCTACTTCTTCTCCTCAGTTACTTTAAACTGGACTCAGAGTAGAAGACAATGCAAATCAATGAGAGGAGACCTGGTTGTGATAAACAGCAGAGAGGAGCAGGTATAAAACACTGCTGCAGGTCGATGTTCTCATATTTTATCACATCGTCACAGATAAATCACCTTCTCCTCTTCAGAGATTCCTGGTGTCTAAAGTGAGTGAACAAATGGAAACTGATGAGGTAAAGTTCTGGATCGGACTGACAGACTCAGAGAGAGAGGGTGAATGGCTTTGGGTGGACAACACACGACTGAATGAAAGGTTTGTTATTGAGAAAACACTTTTTGTGATCGACGTCAGTATGAAGGTTTTCATGGATCTGGTTCTGTGTTTCCCAGTTTGACGTTTTGGCTTGGAATAGAGCCAGACAACTGGACAGGGGAGAATCCTGATGGAGAGGACTGTGTGAGGATGGGGGAGAAAGCAAAGGCCCAGGATCTGAAGATGTGGAAAGATAACTCCTGCAAATCAATTCAAAAAAGTATTTGTGAGAAACCAGAAAAAGCATGAGCCTGAATCCAGTTGGATCAGATTGAGCTCGAGTCCTCAGCCACTTTCACAAACTGAGACATGAAGCTTTGTTAATGAAGATCTTCTCCAGAAATAAACAACTTTGACTAATATCTAGAGTCTCATATGTTCTTCAGTTTCCTTCTTATTTTAAAGTGACGTCTACTCCTCCCTCATATAAAATCTATGAATATTAAAGATTATATATAATATCTCCTTCTTTCCTGTTGAGTCTATTCTGAGTGATTGTGTGAGAAACTAGAGATTGAGAACATCTCAACCTCCTCGGGAAAAATGTTTACTGACCTTTATTAATGTGGTGAGAAGTTATTTTGAGTCATTTTCACATTGATTTCTATAGAAACAACCAGTGGAGTCGCCCTCTGCTGGTTGGTTGAGAGAATACAAGATTCAGGCACTTCTCCATTGGCTTCTCTCTACAGACCTGGAGTCAGTTCTTATTTACACTCAACAGTTTTATCTTAAAACATGAATGAAGAAATATGGTTCCTCTGCGGGTGAGGCAGAGATCCAAGTCTTTCTCTATCCGGAGAGATGGGAAGGAAAATCAAACATAACTTTTCAAAACTTTCTTCTTTATTCCAAATGAAATGACGCAGATCTCAGGTCAGAACTGAAAGTGTTGACATTCAACCGACTGAAAGGAAACAAACAGTAAAACATGAATGTGCAGCGACTGGAGAGAAGTGAACTGCGTCAGAACCGGAAGTCTTGATGAAGATGTCCCTTCTTCACAGTTTCTATCAGAAAGAATGTCTTTAACAACTAGAACAAGAACATGTGGACGAGGTGTCGTCTGTTGTCCGTTGGGCCGAAGCTCTGCTACCTTCTGTCCTGCAGCTCTCGGACTGTGAGGAGTCGAGTCAGCATGGCCTCCATGGTGTCGCCATCCAGTGGGGAAGAGGAGAACCAGTGGGGGCTACTGGGAACACAGCAGCGATCTGGCCGAAGGAAAAACAAGTCGCTGCGCTGCTTCACCGACTCAGAGCTGAAATGAAACAGAGGAAGACGTTTACATTTCAGACAGGTCGTTACATCTGAACTGTTCAGGCGTCCTCAACTTAAAGTGCGAGTCAGACACTCACCACTTGGAGAGGTAGAACTCATAGAGTCTGACCGGGCAGTGGAGCGGGTTCTCCAGGTTCTCCATCATCTCCAGGACATTCTCCACGTTGTCTTTCTTGCGTTTTTTAGCAGGAACTCCGTCTGTGTCAGATAAACATGTCAAAGCAAACACAAGAGGAGGTAATGAGATGTGATCTTCTTCATCACTGTTGTGTCTTCACAGTCGTGTTGGTACCTGGCTGAGCTTCAGTGGATGTGGGCGGGTAGAAGCGCAGGGAAGTGGTCCGGGTGTGGTTCATGTTGGTTCTGGTGCAGCAGGTGAGCTGGGTGAAGGACAGCTGGCGGTGCTGCTCCACTGTGGTGAAGCCAAAGAACTTGCAGCAGAAGAAGAGTAGGCTGTTGAGGAGGACGATGGGGGAGTACGCCCCCAACTGTTTACAGTCCCAAAGAAACTCCTCCTCCACACGGGACTGGACGTAACCTGCCAGGGAGAACAAACAGGATCTCTGATCTGATCCGAGTTGATCTGAGACAGAGAAGAAAAGATAAAGACCTGGACGTGGACTCACCAGCAGCTGGGACTGAGGGTTTGAGATGTTGGAGGATCTTGGTGAACTCAGTGTTGAACTGGCTGTAGATCACGTCACTGAATATGTTCTCCATGCGATCGTTCTCAAAAAGAAACTGACCAACGACAAAACAGAACCATGGAGCAAAACAAATGTTAAATGGATTGAGTAGATTTTGTGCTTTTCTAGTCTGATGTTTTCACAAAACTTGGACGGATGAGACATGGACCAAGGAAGATCTCTTATGACTCAGATCTGGACAAAGAAGTGGATCCAGGACCTTCTTTGATTTAGAGACATATTTAAAATTTTCACTGATTTCCCAGAGAATAATTTAAGGATCTTGAAGAAAGGTTGTGACTGTTGGGCTCTAGTTAGTGTTGCTGGTATTTGTGAACTACAGTTCAGCCTACATGTGTAGTCAAAAGCCTGAGGCCCTGTGTCCTTTGTTCTGGAGGAAGAAGCTAGAAACATACAAAGAGTCAAGAGGTGATGTTAGTGTTAATAATATGACATTTATACTAACTGACTCATAATTACAGTCAGCTCTGTATCATATTCATTAGTACATATTTGTGTATTTTTTGTCTTGATGTTGTGTACATGTGTTTGTATAAATACCAGGTTGTGTAGCGCTGGATAGTGAGATAACACTGGTGATGATGGACGAGGACGCTGCTGCACCTGACGACTCAGGAGAGGAGGGATCTAGAAAAGAGTCAGGAGGGGATGGAGGTGATGAATCTGATTATCATGATCATATTTAACTGCTCCAGTATTTATTCAGTATCCAAGAGAACCACAAATTCAGACACAAACAAGATGTTGAGCATCAAACATGTCGACCAACATCATATTATAACAGTAACAAACCTGTGTTGACCACCTGGAGCATTCTGTTGCAGAAGTGAAGGACACATCTGAAGACACAGAAGTGTTTGACCCCCCCCAGCATGGGAAGGCTCTCTCGCAGTTTCCCTTTATGACTGCAGGAGTCGCACTTGGCATACTGACAGAAAGCAGAGCGTTAAAGAGTCGTCAGCAAAATGCATTGGTCAAATTCAGACAAGGAGAACAAGTGGATGTGAGTGAGAGAGTTGAAGGTCAGAGAAGGTGGGATAGTAAGAATGAGCATAAGCATATGTTTCTACAATATTATCTGCCACTGCAAGCATTTAACAGCCAGTTGTTGTTGTTGTTGTTGTGTTTTGTTTGCTTTTGTATTTTTTCTTTTCTGTTTGTGTATCAAATTGCTTTAGTTATATATTTGTTTTGGGAAGGGGAGGCGAGGGGGAGGGCCTTAATGTGTATCCTCACCATTTGGCTGTCTGATATGTTATCCTCTCATTTCTTATCTGTGAGGACTATTGAAATATTATATACTATATTGAAATTTCTACAAATAAATCATATATAAAAAAAAAAATTCAGACGAGGAGAACAAAATGTGTCTTTAAAATACGTGTCCAGCTCAACTTACGCAGCAGTAGAGCATGTTGTATTTAGACATGCAGACCTCAGAGCAGAGGTGCCTCCCCCACTTCCTCTCCAGCTCATGACTAAAGAGAATCTTGCAGCCTGAGAGGAGAGAGAGAGAGAGAGAGAGAGAGAGAGAGAGAGAGAGAGAGAGAGAGAGAGAGAGAGAGAGAGAGAGAGAGAGAGAGAGAGAGAGAGAGAGAGAGAGAGAGAGAGAGAGAGAGAGAAAGAGAGAAGAGTCTTCATTCTGCTCATTGACATACAGTTAACTTCAGACCTGGAGAGTAAATAGTGAATGTGTCTCCTCAGCATCACTGCAGAAGAAGCAGTCTCTGCTGTCGACTCTCTTCGCGGTGTGATGTGGTTGTACCCCTCGTCCACCGGCTTCTCTTCTATCTTGACGAGAAGCAGAATAAAAAAAGAGTTGGATTAGTTGTGTAATATTTAGAACAGACAGGTTTGTGTGAAGTGATTATTCTAACTCTGAATCTAGATCAGGCGTCAGATCCTTAATATGGTGCGTCTCAGATGACGAGCTGGTCTATTAACAAGGTTCAAATAAATTAGGATCTATAGAACAGAAGGAGAGTTTCCTTTGACAACAAGAGGCAGCTGTGTCTGTGTAACACAAAAACAAGAGGGAAAGAAAAGTTTGTAGTTTGAATTAATTGAATTACCTGACTTGGTGAGAAACTGCGCCTTGTACACCACCAAACATCTGTTGCTGCAGAAGAAGTCCAACCTGCCGTCCTGGTCTTTGTCCTCAACAGGCACGTGCACAGACATTTTGGGGGGCAGGTGCTCAAACCCCCCAGAAAAGGGGAACCTATCGCCAAAATTATTCATGAAATAAAAATAATAATAATAAATAAATGAAAAACACAGTAGGATATTTTCAACTTATACTACTGTTTATTATATACCCTCATTTGTTTTACTAGTTGATGGCCTGATCCAAGAGGCTTGTGTGCGCCACGGAGCATGTCGGGGCGAAATTCTCACAAGAACTCAAATAAATGCAGAGTCACATATCAAAACACATTTGGGGGGAATTGATGACAGAAAGAGGAATTTTTATTCTTAAATATTGATGAATGAAAAAAAAACTGGGTTCCAGAAGAAGGGGCACTTTTCTCATCCAGGGCAAAAGGGCCAGCGCTTGAGCACCACTAGGGGTCTATCTGTGCACGAGCCTGATTCAAACTGAATAACATCTGAGACGTCACTGTTAGAAAACAACAAATATCCGTTTGACCAAAACTTGAGGAAGTGAATTATGTTAATGATCTGGTCTGGAGGAACTAGAAGTCTTCTTAGAGCCTTCAGCACATTTGAGTCTGACAGGAAAGATTAGAACAGTTTTCGAGCAGGTGTCAGACAAAACTAAATTTATTACCAGATTTATCCTCACTGATGGTCCCACAGCAGGAAAATGGCTGAAGCTGAAGTTCTTTACTCTGATATTAAATTCAAAAGAGCGGAGGGGAAAACAGACGGTGAGTTTTAAAGTATTATACTGAATTCCGAGTGTACACATTGTTTTATATTATAATAATGATTATAAATTTTAGACGTTAAAACAGTGAGTTGTTCATTTGGAAGTTGTTCATTTTCATCAGTCTTTGACTCGGTGGACTTCTCTTCACTGTTTTTCTATTCTAAAACTGAAACATTCCAGAAGTCTCCAGGATTCGTCCCTTGTGTTTTTCTGTTTGACAGAAACATGAACACTTTTACCAGCAGAACATAAATGTACATATTTGTATATTTTTGTGTTGCAGTGGCCACACCCTCTACGGATGAACCCAGTTATTCCAACATCAGTCACTCAGAAACTCAGCGACCTGGTGGGTGATAAACTTCACAGAACTATTTTAACAATCGTGTCACAAGTTTTTCAAAGGAAAAGACAAAAAAATAAATCCTTATTGATTTTCACTTCTTCTGGTTTTTGATTGTTGACATCACTCATGACCTTCAGACCTTTTCTATATTTGACTGACGATGTCAGTCCTAAACCTTGAGTTCAATCTCATAATGAAATGTGTTTTCTGCCTTTAAATGATTTTTTTAAAAGTTTGAAGCCACTTCTGTGAATAAATGCTCATCGTTGTTTATGTCTGGAGAAGATCTTCATTAATAAAGCTTCATGCCTCAGTTTGTGAAAGTGGCTGAGGACTCAAGCTCAATCTGATCCAACAGGATTTAAGGCTCATGCTAAGTAGAATGTTAATTCCTTTCTGGTTTCTCACAAATATATTCATGAGACGATTTGTAGGATCTATCGTACCAGGTATTCAGGTCCATGGCTCCGTCTTCCTAGTAAAGACGAAGTTCAATTCTGTTTTAAAGATTAAGAGAAGAGGTAAAAACCATCTGCGTGTGTTTCCTGTACAAAGGTGTGAGGATAAGTCAGTTGTATGAAAAAAAATGAGGAAGTGACCGTTATGACAGATCCGTGAAATATTTAGTCATCTCCAAAGAAACAGTCGAGCCTTCTACTTCCTGTCGGCTACACTCGCTCCTGGTTTTTACAAATTCATCTTTAATCTGTTAGGGTTGATTTCTGTTGGTCGTTGGTCGACTGTTAAAACAAAAGACGTGAAAGTGGGACTTCCTCTTTAAAGACTGTTATGAATACTAGACATTTATCTCCATCGTCTTTCTCTTCTGCTGTTGAACAGGCTCCAAACAACCTGCAGCATCAATCAGGCGATCGGGGGTCACATCGGAGCGAGTGGCCCTGCTGGTCCTCAGTGTTCTCCTGGCAGCTGCCGTCACAGCTCTTGGTGTAACCCGTGAGTTTGATTCCTAGAAGTACATTTTTCAGAACGAGTCATAAAATTTGTCCAAACACTTCTTCAAACTAAAACTTTTGCTTTTAGATGTTTGTTTGTTTAGATGTAAAATCAACAAACGGAATTTAACAACATTTCAAGTTAATGATTCTCCTGCTCGTCATCAAGAACTGACTCGTTTATCAAATGAAGGTTTAACCTTTACTGAGGAGATTGTCTTTTTCTAATCAGTTCATGAAAATACTCAAACCAAGAAGCTTCAAGAGGAATGTGAGGCAAAACATATCTCAGGTAAACTTCTTCATTTTGTTTCTGAATTTTTAAGGTTTTATCCGCAGCAAGGTCACTTTCTCTTGAAGTAGTTTCTTCACATTTCTGCTTCTTCTCAATTCAGAGGATTCTGATGAACGACTGATGAAAGTTACATTTTGTTTAACAGGAATTCTCTTAACATTTGTCCCGATGTTCAGTTAAATTAAAGCGTAATAATAAGAGGGCTCCATTAACCTTTTGAAAAAGGGGTTGTCACCTAAGTGCAATGCATTCTGGGATAGTTTAGGACAGGAAGGATCCACCCGTTGGAGTCTTTGTTTCTCTGGGTTAGACGGATGCATTTGTCGGCCCCCTTTTGAAGGAACCTCTGATATGAGACAGCGTAGTCACTGCCCCTGGATTAAGAATCAGCTATTGAATGTAACTACAGTTGCAGAATAGCTGCCTTGCTCAAGGGCAGTGTACCACCACCCTCTCAAACTCAAATTTTCATCAGTCTTTCAAAACTCTTCAAATTCAAAGTCACTGCAGCTTCCAGATCTAAAGTAACCAGTGATGTCCTTTGCTGTTATCTCTCCAAAGATGAAACATGTCCGAGGTGCGAGGACGGCTGGGAGCCACATGGAGGAAAGTGCTACTTCTTCTCCTCAGTTACTTTAACCTGGAATGAGAGTAGAAGACAATGCAAATCAAAGAGAGGAGACCTGGTTGTGATAAACAGCAGAGAGGAGCAGGTATAAAACACTGCTGCAGGTCGATGTTCTCATATCTTATCACATGGTCACAGATAAATCATCTTCTCCTCTTCAGAGATTCCTGGAGTCTAGAGTGATGGAAAAAAAGGACAAACCTGAGTTCTGGATCGGACTGACAGACTCAGAGAGAGAGGGTGAATGGCTTTGGGTGGACGACACACGACTGAATGCAAGGTTTGTTATTGAGAAAACACTTTTTCTGATCGACGTCAGTATGAAGGTTTTCATGGATCCGGTTCTGTGTTTCCCAGTTTGACGTTTTGGCGTGAGGGCGAGCCAAACAACGTGAAAGGGGAGAATCCTGATGGAGAGGACTGTGTGACGATGTGGGAGAAAGACGGAGTCACGAACCTGAAGACCTGGTTCGATCAATCCTGCAAATCATCTAAAAAAAGTATTTGTGAGAAAACAGAAAGTTGGATCAGATTGAGCTCGAGTCCTCAGCCACTTTCACAAACTGAGGCATGAATCTTTGTTAATGAAGATCTTCTTCAGACATAAACCACTTTGAATAATATCTAGAGTCTCTTATGTTCTTCAGTTTCCTTGTTATTTTAAAGTGACGTCTACTCCTCCCTCATATAAAATCTATGAATATTAAAGATTATATATAATATCTCCTTCTTTCCTGTTGAGTCTATTCTGAGTGTTTGTGTGAGAAACTGGAGATTGAGAACATCTCAACCTCCTCGGGAAAAATGTTTACTGGCATTTATTAATGTGGTGAGAAGTTATTTTGAGTCATTTTCTCATAGACTTCAATTGAAACAACCAGTGGAGTCGCCCTCTGCTGGTTGGTTGAGAGAATACAGGTTTCAGGCACTTCTGCATTAGCTTCTCTGTACAGACCTGGAGTCAGTTCTTATTTACACTCAATAGTTTTGACTTAAAACATGAATGAAGAAATATGGCTTCACTGCGTTTGAGGCAGAGATCCAAGTCTTTCTCTATCCGGAGAGATGGGAAGGAAAATCAAACATAACTTTTCAAAACTTTCTTCTTTATTCCAAATAAAATGACGCAGATCTCAGGTCAGAACTGAAAGTGTTGACATTCAACCGACTGAAAGGAAACAAACAGTAAAACATGAATGTGCAGCGACTGGAGAGAAGTGAACTGCGTCAGAACCGGAAGTCTTGATGAAGATGTCTCTTCTTCACAGTTTCTATCAGAAAGAATGTCTTTAACAACTAGAACAAGAACATGTGGACGTGGTGTCGTCTGTTGTCTGTTGGGCCGAAGCTCTGCTACCTTCTGTCCTGCAGCTCTCGGACTGTGAGGAGTCGAGTGAGCATGGCCTCCATGGTGTCGCCATCCAGTGGGGAAGAGGAGAACCAGTGGGGGCTACTGGGAACACAGCAGCGATCTGGCCGAAGGAAAAACAAGTCGCTGCGCTGCTTCACCGACTCAGAGCTGAAAGGAAGCAGAGAAAGACGTTTACATTTCAATGTTGGGACCTGGTACTTGGGAACTTCAGTTCGGTCTACATGTGTAGTCAAAAGCCTAAAGCCACATGTCTCTTTTTTCCGGAGAAATCAGAGCCCTAAGAACTCAGTCTCCCAGGGTGCCTCAACGTCACAGAGAGGTGTGAAAACTGACCGGAGACACAAGGGTCAACCACTATTGGTCACTCTGGGCCCCATGACCTCTGAGGTCATCGGGCCAATATAAGGCCAAGTCCCCCCCTCTTCAAGACTATTTATTCGATTCCTTGTGATGTTTATAAGTTTGATATGTGTTGCTGTGATATTTTGGTTAATAGTTATTTGAAATTCATGTTAGTTATGCTCTTCAGTCTTTCCTTGCAGGCCTCTACTAAATTTCTCTAATTTGGCTACAACACAGACACACGCATATCTCAAAACCAATCTCTCTGACCCCCGCTACATGTTGTTGGGAAATGTTTTTTGTGAAAATAAAGGCCTTCTCTTAGGCCTTCATGAGTCTTTGTTCGGGAGCAAGCCTCGTGAACTCAATCTCCCAGGGTGCAACAGGTTCCATTGTTCTGGACAACTTCACACAGATCCACAAGGGTCAACTCCAATTGGTCACTCTGGCCCAATGACCTGTGAGGTCACCAGGCCAATATATGGCCACTTCTGCCCCAATTCATCATTCTCTTTCCATCAACCCTCCAAGGACAGCAGGCAGCCAACCTTTTCTCCGGCATCGTCGAGGGGGGGGGGCTACTCCAGCTCACATCTTCTCTTCCCACCCAACAACCGGAGGTCAGAGGTGCAGCTTCCAACTCATCTCTTCAAGGAAACCTTCATGCATCTCAAGCTTTTCCAAACTCCTAGCAGCGACTCGATGTCATGCAGTTAAGATTCAACGAGCAACCGAGCCCCACAGCTCGACAGAACCATGAATGCAGAACCTTACGACCAGCCCGGAGTCTTCACAGAATAGCGAACGGAAATGCAACTTCCTTTTCCCCTTTCCAAGGATCGGTAGCATAATCTGGACTTAATAATGATACTAGACTAAGCAAGACTGTTTATTTGATTCTGTTTGACGTTTATATGTTTGATATGTGTTGTGATTTATTTGAAAGTTAATGTTGGTTAGGCCCTTCACAGGCTTCCTGTGTAGAGATCTCTGACTTTTTCATTCCCTGATTAAAATTTCCACAGACACACAGTCTTCACCTTACTGATCTCCTCCCCCACTTCAGAAGAAGGGCGGGGGCTGCGACCATTTTCAAAGCGTGCTAATCAAGGTGTGAACTGTGGCAAGCCACCATTTTGAGAGAACCCTGATTTACAAAGACACACACACTCACATACACATCTTTGTTTAGTTAATACGTTTTTTAGTAATCTGTGTTTTTTATACTTTTACTACTTAAACTATTAGGTTCATAATAAATGTTTTCCTTTCACAAATGCTCTTTCATTAATGTTGCAAAATGAATTTTGACAACCTCTACACTATCAAAAACTCCATAACCTTCACTGTTCATTATATAATCTTTAATAGTAATAGTATAAGATCAATAGTTGATCTTAATCAATAAATTGGCTCTTTTCCCTTCCTTTGAAGGGTGGTGCCCCGAGAGAACTTTAACCAACTAAAGTTATGATTTAATATTATTTCAAATATTAATGTTTTATATTTTATTTTGATAGCCAAATTTAATGAATGCCTTAAGGCACACCATTCTATGGTATCACATTTAACGCATTATTGCACAACAATGTCGTAAACATTCCAAAGGGGGGGCCGTTATCTTGAGTGGCCAACCTCACAAAGATACACACACTCATACTGACATACATATATTTATTTAGTAAGTAAACCTTTAGTAATTTGTTTTTTGTACTTTAATAAATTCACAATAAATGTTTTTCTTTCACAAATGTTTTTCATAATGCTGCATGAGTGAATTTTGCAAACCACAACACTGTCAAGAACTTAGCTAACTATTGTAATTTTGTTTGTGGTTTTTCATTTATTTGTTAATCAGAAATCCAAACTTGTAGTTAGAACTTTTATGAGTCTTAATCAATATATTGGTTCCTTTCCCTTAATTTGAAGGGTGGTGCCCCGAGGTAACTTCTCATTCAATTAAAGTAAAAATGTAATAATATTTTTTATGTTAATATTATATATTTTAATTTGATAACCAAATTTATTTAATGCCGAAAGGTAAACCATTTTATGCATTATGCACAACAAGAAATGTCGTTACATTTTAACTGCTCAGGCGTCCTCAACTTAAAGTGCGAGTCAGACACTCACCACTTGGAGAGGTAGAACTCATAGAGTCTGACCGGGCAGTGGAGCGGGTTCTCCAGGTTCTCCATCATCTCCAGGACAATCTCCACGTTGTCTTTCTTACGTTTTTTAGCAGGAACTCCGTCTGTGTCAGATAAACATGACAAATCAAACACAAGAGGAGGTAATGAGATGTGATCTTCTTCATCACTGTTGTGTCTTCAAGTCGTGTTGGTACCTGGCTGAGCTTCAGTGGATGTGGGCGGGTAGAAGCACAGGGAAGTGGTCCGGGTGTGGTTCAGGTTGGTTCTGGTGCAGCAGGTGAGCTGGGTGAAGGACAGCTGGCGGTGCTGCTCCATCGTGGTGAAGCCAAAGTACTTGCAGCAGAAGAAGAGTAGGGTGTTGAGGAGGACGATGGGGGAGTACGCCCCCAACTGGACGTAACCTGCCGGGGAGAACAAACAGGATCTCTGAGCAGATCCGAGTTGATCTGAGACAGAAAATAAAAGATAAAGACCTGGACTCGGACTCACCAGCGGCGAGTCCCGTCAACTGAGGCGCGGGTTAATTGCACAAAACTCACTGGACGGGTCATTGTGTAGCATCTGAAAAAGGAGTCATTCCGGAATGTTAAATATGTAAAAAGGTTTATAGGTTTTGTACGTAAGCGTAAACTTAATCCTGAAATTGTTTATTCTATAAGAAATCTCTTCACTTCCTTTGTGAAACATTCAAACTGAATCTCTTCACTCACGTCTGAGACGTCACTGTTAGAAAACAACAAATATCCGTTTTGAACAAAACTTGAGGAAGTGAATTATGTTAATGATCTGGTCTGGAGGAACTACACGTCTTCTTAGAGCCTTCAGCTCATTTGAGTCTGACAGGAAAGATTAGAACAGTTTTCCACCAGGTGTCTGAGAAAACTAAATTTATTTCCAAATTTATCCTCACTGATGGTCTCACAGCAGGAAAATGTCTGGAGCTGAAGTTCTTCATAACATTAAGTTCACAAGAGCACGAGGAAACACAAAAGGTGAGTTTTAAAGTATTATACTGAATTCCGAGTGTACACATTGTTTTATATTATTATTATTATTATTCATTTTAGATGTTAAAACAGTTAGGTGTTCATTTGGAAATTGTTCATTTTCATCAGTCTTTGACTCGGTGGACTTCTCTTCACTGTTTTTCTATTCTAAAACTGAAACATTCCAGAAGTCTCCAGGATTCGTCCCTTGTATTTTTCTGTTTGACAGAAACATGAACACTTTTACCAGCAGAACATAAATGTACATATTTGTATATTTTTGTGTTGCAGAAGCCACACCCTCTACGGATGATCCCGTTTATTGCAACGTCAGTTACTCAGAAACTCAGCGACCTGGTGGGTGATAAACTGCACGGAACTATTTTAACAATCGTGTCACAAGTTTTTCAAAGGAAATGACCCAAACAAATATTCTGCCGGTTTTTCATTGTTGATTCTGAAGACACCACTAATGACCTTAAGACCTTTTCAATATTTTCTGACTTTGTATTAGAGGAAAAATAATGAGCAGATCAAATGATAATGGACATAAGTTAGTTGCAGCCATATGGTTTTGTATACTAAAGTAAAAATAACATTCCTGTCCTAAACCTTGACTTCAATCACATAATAAAATGTGTTTTCTACTTTTAATAGATTTAACCCTCATGTACATTGGATCAGTTTGAAGCCACTTCTTGATTAAAATGGAATTTCAATTCTATTTAAAAGATTAAGAGAAAGTGTAAAAAACGATCTGCGTGTGTTTCCTGTACAAAGATGAGAGGATGGTCAGTGGTGTGTGGTTCCAAAAAAATGAGGAAGTGACAGAGAAATATTTATTGTCATCTCCAAAGAAGCAGTCGAGCCTTCTACTTCCTGTCGGCTACACTCGCTCCTGGTTTTTACAAATTCATCTTTAATCTGTTAGGGTTGATTTCTGTTGGTCGTTGGTCGACTGTAAAAACAAAAGACATGAAAGTGGGACTTCATCTTTAAAGACTGTAATGAATATTAGACATTTATCTCCATCATCTTTCTCTTCTGCTGTTGAACAACCTGCAGCATCAAACAGGCGTTCAGGGGTCACATCGGAGCGAGTGGCCCTGCTGGTCCTCAGTGTTCTCCTGGCAGCTGCCGTCACAGCTCTTGGTGTAACCCGTGAGTTTGATTCCTAGAAGTACATTTTGCAGGATAAGGCATAAAATCTGTCCAAACTCTTCTTGAAATTAAAACTTTTACTTTTTAGATGTTTGTTTGTGTAGATGTAAAATCAACAAACGGAATTTAACAACATTTCAAGTTAATGATTCTCCTGCTCGTCATCAAGAACTGACTCGTCAAATTAATGTTTAACCTTTACTGATGAGATTGTCTTTTTCTATTCAGTTTATGAGAATACTCAAACCATAAAGAATTTCCAAAAGAGTCTCCAAAACCTTCAAGATGAGGCTAAAAATCTCTCAGGTAAACTTCTTCATTTTGTTTCTGAAGTTTTAAGGTTTCATCCGCAGCAAGGTCACTTTCTCATGAAGTAGTTTCTTCACATTTCTGCCTCTTCTCTGTTCAGACGATTCAGATGAAAGTTACATTTTGTTTAACAGGAAACCTCAGTGGGACAGAACCGTGGAAAGTGGAGCAGCCAACTAAACCTCCTTCAGTAAGAAGTAAGTCAGACATTAGCTTCTCCTGATGATGATTAAAGAAACAGTGAAGGACTGACGGATACATTCACTTCAGCTGAGTCTCAGTTCAGCGGCTGCATCCTTCAGAGGACGCGGTCGACCCGACCCACGAAGGAGACTTCCTGGTGGGTCGGGAACAGAAACCAGACGTTCTCATCTACAAAGGATTATTTTAACATTTGTCCCATTAGATGTTCAGTTAAATTAAAGCTTGATAACGAGAAGCATCAGACGTCTCAACGCCTGCCGGCTCCATCAACCTTTTGAAAAAGGGTTTGTCACCTAAGTGCAATGCATTCTGGGATAGGTTGGGACAGGAAGGATCCACCCGTTGGAGTCTTTGTTTCTCTGGGTTAGACGGATGCATTTGTCGGCCCCATTTGAAGGAGCCTCTGATATGAGAAAGCGGAAAGTTGCAGAATAGCTGCCTTGCTCGCTCTCAAACTCAAATTTCTAAATTCAAAGTCACTGCAGCTTCCAGATTTAAAGTAACCAGTGATTTCCTTTGCTGTTATCTCTCCAAAGATAAAACTTGTCCGAGCTGCGAGGACGGCTGGGAGCCACATGGAGGAAAGTGCTACTTCTTCTCCTCAGTTACTTTAACCTGGGATCAGAGTAGAAGACAATGCAAATCAATGGGAGGAGACCTGGTTGTGATAAACAGCAGAGAGGAGCAGGTATAAAACCCTGCTGCAGGTCGATGTTCTCATATCTTATCACATCGTCAAAGATAAATCACCTTCTGCTCTTCAGAGATTCCTGGTGTCTAGAGTGAGTGAAAAAAAGGAAAAACCATATGAAATGTTCTGGATCGGACTGACAGACTCAAAGAAAGAGGGTGAATGGATTTGGGTGGACGACACACGACTGAATGCAAGGTTTGTTATTGAGAAAACACTTTTTCTGATCGACGTCAGTATGAAGGTTTTCATGGATCCGGTTCTGTGTTTCCCAGTTTGACGTTTTGGCATGAGGGCGAGCCAAACAACGTGAAAGGGCCTGATCGTGATGGAGAGAACTGTGTGACGATGTGGGAGAAAGACGGAGTCAAGAACCTGAAGACCTGGTTCGATCAATCCTGCAAATCATCTCAAAAAAGTATTTGTGAGAAACTAGAAAAAGCATGAGCCTGAATCCAGTTGGATCAGATTGAGCTCGAGTCCTCAGCCACTTTCACAAACTGAGGCATGAATCTTTGTTAATGAAGATCTTCTTCAGAAATAAACAACTTTGAATAATATCTAGAGTCTCATATGTTCTTCAGTTTCCTTGTTATTTTAAAGTGACGTCTACTCCTCCCTCATATAAAATCTATGAGTATTAAAGATTATATATAATATCTCCTTCTTTCCTGTTGAGTCTATTCTGAGTGTTTGTGTGAGAAACTAGAGATTGAGAACATCTCAACCTCCTCTGGAAAAATGTTTACTGACATTTATTAATGTGGTGAGAAGTTATTTTGAGTCATTTTCTCATAGACTTCAATAGAAACAACCAGTGGAGTCGCCCTCTGCTGGTTGGTTGAGAGAATACAGGTTTCAGGCACTTCTGCATTAGCTTCTCTGTACAGACCTGGAGTCAGTTCTTATTTACACTCAATAGTTTTGACTTAAAACATGAATGAAGAAATATGGCTTCACTGCGTTTGAGGCAGAGATCCAAGTCTTTCTCTATCCGGAGAGATGGGAATGAAAATCAAACATAACTTTTCAAAACTTTCTTCTTTATTCCAAATAAAATGACGCAGATCTCAGGTCAGAACTGAAAGTGTTGACATTCAACCGACTGAAAGGAAACAAACAGTAAAACATGAATGTGCAGCGACTGGAGAGAAGTGAACTGCGTCAGAACCGGAAGTCTTGATGAAGATGTCTCTTCTTCACAGTTTCTATCAGAAAGAATGTCTTTAACAACTAGAACAAGAACATGTGGACGTGGTGTCGTCTGTTGTCTGTTGGGCCGAAGCTCTGCTACCTTCTGTCCTGCAGCTCTCGGACTGTGAGGAGTCGAGTGAGCATGGCCTCCATGGTGTCGCCATCCAGTGGGGAAGAGGAGAACCAGTGGGGGCTACTGGGAACACAGCAGCGATCTGGCCGAAGGAAAAACAAGTCGCTGCGCTGCTTCACCGACTCAGAGCTGAAAGGAAGCAGAGAAAGACGTTTACATTTCAATGTTGGGACCTGGTACTTGGGAACTTCAGTTCGGTCTACATGTGTAGTCAAAAGCCTAAAGCCACATGTCTCTTTTTTCCGGAGAAATCAGAGCCCTAAGAACTCAGTCTCCCAGGGTGCCTCAACGTCACAGAGAGGTGTGAAAACTGACCGGAGACACAAGGGTCAACCACTATTGGTCACTCTGGGCCCCATGACCTCTGAGGTCATCGGGCCAATATAAGGCCAAGTCCCCCCCTCTTCAAGACTATTTATTCGATTCCTTGTGATGTTTATAAGTTTGATATGTGTTGCTGTGATATTTTGGTTAATAGTTATTTGAAATTCATGTTAGTTATGCTCTTCAGTCTTTCCTTGCAGGCCTCTACTAAATTTCTCTAATTTGGCTACAACACAGACACACGCATATCTCAAAACCAATCTCTCTGACCCCCGCTACATGTTGTTGGGAAATGTTTTTTGTGAAAATAAAGGCCTTCTCTTAGGCCTTCATGAGTCTTTGTTCGGGAGCAAGCCTCGTGAACTCAATCTCCCAGGGTGCAACAGGTTCCATTGTTCTGGACAACTTCACACAGATCCACAAGGGTCAACTCCAATTGGTCACTCTGGCCCAATGACCTGTGAGGTCACCAGGCCAATATATGGCCACTTCTGCCCCAATTCATCATTCTCTTTCCATCAACCCTCCAAGGACAGCAGGCAGCCAACCTTTTCTCCGGCATCGTCGAGGGGGGGGGGCTACTCCAGCTCACATCTTCTCTTCCCACCCAACAACCGGAGGTCAGAGGTGCAGCTTCCAACTCATCTCTTCAAGGAAACCTTCATGCATCTCAAGCTTTTCCAAACTCCTAGCAGCGACTCGATGTCATGCAGTTAAGATTCAACGAGCAACCGAGCCCCACAGCTCGACAGAACCATGAATGCAGAACCTTACGACCAGCCCGGAGTCTTCACAGAATAGCGAACGGAAATGCAACTTCCTTTTCCCCTTTCCAAGGATCGGTAGCATAATCTGGACTTAATAATGATACTAGACTAAGCAAGACTGTTTATTTGATTCTGTTTGACGTTTATATGTTTGATATGTGTTGTGATTTATTTGAAAGTTAATGTTGGTTAGGCCCTTCACAGGCTTCCTGTGTAGAGATCTCTGACTTTTTCATTCCCTGATTAAAATTTCCACAGACACACAGTCTTCACCTTACTGATCTCCTCCCCCACTTCAGAAGAAGGGCGGGGGCTGCGACCATTTTCAAAGCGTGCTAATCAAGGTGTGAACTGTGGCAAGCCACCATTTTGAGAGAACCCTGATTTACAAAGACACACACACTCACATACACATCTTTGTTTAGTTAATACGTTTTTTAGTAATCTGTGTTTTTTATACTTTTACTACTTAAACTATTAGGTTCATAATAAATGTTTTCCTTTCACAAATGCTCTTTCATTAATGTTGCAAAATGAATTTTGACAACCTCTACACTATCAAAAACTCCATAACCTTCACTGTTCA
This sequence comes from Platichthys flesus, assembly GCF_949316205.1. Taxonomy (NCBI): domain Eukaryota; kingdom Metazoa; phylum Chordata; class Actinopteri; order Pleuronectiformes; family Pleuronectidae; genus Platichthys; species Platichthys flesus. The sequence goes on from NC_084961.1 coordinate 2,511,119, forward strand.
TTATATAATCTTTAATAGTAATAGTATAAGATCAATAGTTGATCTTAATCAATAAATTGGCTCTTTTCCCTTCCTTTGAAGGGTGGTGCCCCGAGAGAACTTTAACCAACTAAAGTTATGATTTAATATTATTTCAAATATTAATGTTTTATATTTTATTTTGATAGCCAAATTTAATGAATGCCTTAAGGCACACCATTCTATGGTATCACATTTAACGCATTATTGCACAACAATGTCGTAAACATTCCAAAGGGGGGGCCGTTATCTTGAGTGGCCAACCTCACAAAGATACACACACTCATACTGACATACATATATTTATTTAGTAAGTAAACCTTTAGTAATTTGTTTTTTGTACTTTAATAAATTCACAATAAATGTTTTTCTTTCACAAATGTTTTTCATAATGCTGCATGAGTGAATTTTGCAAACCACAACACTGTCAAGAACTTAGCTAACTATTGTAATTTTGTTTGTGGTTTTTCATTTATTTGTTAATCAGAAATCCAAACTTGTAGTTAGAACTTTTATGAGTCTTAATCAATATATTGGTTCCTTTCCCTTAATTTGAAGGGTGGTGCCCCGAGGTAACTTCTCATTCAATTAAAGTAAAAATGTAATAATATTTTTTATGTTAATATTATATATTTTAATTTGATAACCAAATTTATTTAATGCCGAAAGGTAAACCATTTTATGCATTATGCACAACAAGAAATGTCGTTACATCTGAACTGCTCAGGCGTCCTCAACTTAAAGTGCGAGTCAGACACTCACCACTTGGAGAGGTAGAACTCATAGAGTCTGACCGGGCAGTGGAGCGGGTTCTCCAGGTTCTCCATCATCTCCAGGACATTCTCCACGTTGTCTTTCTTACGTTTTTTAGCGGGAACTCCGTCTGTGTCAGATAAACATGACAAAGCAAACACAAGAGGAGGTAATGAGATGTGATCTTCTTCATCACTGTTGTATCTTCACAGTCGTGTTGGTACCTGGCTGAGCTTCAGTGGATGTGGGCGGGTAGAAGCACAGGGAAGTGGTCCGGGTGTGGTTCAGGTTGGTTCTGGTGCAGCAGGTGAGCTGGGTGAAGGACAGCTGGCGGTGCTGCTCCACTTTGGTGAAGCCAAAGTATTTGCAGCAGAAGAAGAGTAGGGTGTTGAGGAGGACGATGGGGGAGTACGCCCCCAACTGTTTACAGTCCCAAAGAAACTCCTCCTCCACACGGGACTGGACGTAACCTGCCAGGGAGAACAAACAGGATCTCTGATCTGATCCGAGTTGATCTGAGACAGAGAAGAAAAGATAAAGACCTGGACGTGGACTCACCAGCAGCTGGGACTGAGGGTTTGAGATGTTGGAGGATCTTGGTGAACTCAGTGTTGAACTGGCTGTAGATCACGTCACTGAATATGTTCTCCATGCGATCGTTCTCAAAAAGAAACTGACCAACGACAAAACAGAACCATGGAGCAAAACAAATGTTAAATGGATTGAGTAGATTTTGTGCTTTTCTAGTCTGATGTTTTCACAAAACTTGGACGGATGAGACATGGACCAAGGAAGATCTCTTATGACTCAGATCTGGACAAAGAAGTGGATCCAGGACCTTCTTTGATTTAGAGACATATTTAAAATTTTCACTGATTTCCCAGAGAATAATTTAAGGATCTTGAAGAAAGGTTGTGACTGTTGGGCTCTAGTTAGTGTTGCTGGTATTTGTGAACTACAGTTCAGCCTACATGTGTAGTCAAAAGCCTGAGGCCCTGTGTCCTTTGTTCTGGAGGAAGAAGCTAGAAACATACAAAGAGTCAAGAGGTGATGTTAGTGTTAATAATATGACATTTATACTAACTGACTCATAATTACAGTCAGCTCTGTATCATATTCATTAGTACATATTTGTGTATTTTTTGTCTTGATGTTGTGTACATGTGTTTGTATAAATACCAGGTTGTGTAGCGCTGGATAGTGAGATAACACTGGTGATGATGGACGAGGACGCTGCTGCACCTGACGACTCAGGAGAGGAGGGATCTAGAAAAGAGTCAGGAGGGGATGGAGGTGATGAATCTGATTATCATGATCATATTTAACTGCTCCAGTATTTATTCAGTATCCAAGAGAACCACAAATTCAGACACAAACAAGATGTTGAGCATCAAACATGTCGACCAACATCATATTATAACAGTAACAAACCTGTGTTGACCACCTGGAGCATTCTGTTGCAGAAGTGAAGGACACATCTGAAGACACAGAAGTGTTTGACCCCCCCCAGCATGGGAAGGCTCTCTCGCAGTTTCCCTTTATGACTGCAGGGGTCGCACTTGGCAAACTGACAGAAAGCAGAGCGTTAAAGAGTCGTCAGCAAAATGCATTGGTCAAATTCAGACAAGGAGAACAAGTGGATGTGAGTGAGAGAGTTGAAGGTCAGAGAAGGTGGGATAGTAAGAATGAGCATAAGCATATGTTTCTACAATATTATCTGCCACTGCAAGCATTTAACAGCCAGTTGTTGTTGTTGTTGTTGTGTTTTGTTTGCTTTTGTATTTTTTCTTTTCTGTTTGTGTATCAAATTGCTTTAGTTATATATTTGTTTTGGGAAGGGGAGGCGAGGGGGAGGGCCTTAATGTGTATCCTCACCATTTGGCTGTCTGATATGTTATCCTCTCATTTCTTATCTGTGAGGACTATTGAAATATTATATACTATATTGAAATTTCTACAAATAAATCATATATAAAAAAAAAAATTCAGACGAGGAGAACAAAATGTGTCTTTAAAATACGTGTCCAGCTCAACTTACGCAGCAGTAGAGCATGTTGTATTTAGACATGCAGACCTCAGAGCAGAGGTGCCTCCCCCACTTCCTCTCCAGCTCATGACTAAAGAGAATCTTGCAGCCTGAGAGGAGAGAGAGAGAGAGAGAGAGAAGAGTCTTCATTCTGCTCATTGACATACAGTTAACTTCAGACCTGGAGAGTAAATAGTGAATGTGTCTCCTCAGCATCACTGCAGAAGAAGCAGTCTCTGCTGTCGACTCTCTTCGCGGTGTGATGTGGTTGTACCCCTCGTCCACCGGCTTCTCTTCTATCTTGACGAGAAGCAGAATAAAAAAAGAGTTGGATTAGTTGTGTAACATTTAGAACAGACAGGTTTGTGTGAAGTGATTATTGTAACTCTGAATCTAGATCAGAAGTCACATCCTTAATATGGTGCGTCTCAGATGACGAGCTGGTCTATTAAGACAAGGTTCAAATAAATTAGGATCTATAGAACAGAAGGAGAGTTTCCTTTGACAACAAGAGGCAGCTGTGTCTGTGTAACACAAAAACAAGAGGGAAAGAAAAGTTTGTAGTTTGAATTAATTGAATTACCTGACCGGGTGAGAAGCTGCGCCTTGTACACCACCAAACATCTGTTGCTGCAGAAGAAGTCCAACCTGCCGTCCTGGTCTTTGTCCTCAGCAGGCACGTGCTCAGAGATTTTGGGGGGCAGGTGCTCAAACCCCCCAGAAAAGGGGAACCTATCGCCAAAATTATTCATGAAATAAAAATAATAATAATAAATAAATGAAAAACACAGTAGGATATTTTCAACTAATACTACTGTTTATTATATACCCTCATTTGTTTTACTAGTTGATGGCCTGATCCAAGAGGCTTGTGTGCGCCACGGAGCATGTCGGGGCGAAATTCTCACAAGAACTCAAATAAATGCAGAGTCACATATCAAAACACATTTGGGGGGAATTGATGACAGAAAGAGGAATTTTTATTCTTAAATATTGATGAATGAAAAAAAAACTGGGTTCCAGAAGAAGGGGCACTTTTCTCATCCAGGGCAAAAGGGCCAGCGCTTGAGCACCACTAGGGGTCTATCTGTGCACGAGCCTGATTCAAACTGAATAACATCTGAGACGTCACTGTTAGAAAACAACAAATATCCGTCTGAACAAAACTTGAGGAAGTGAATTATGTTAATGATCTGGTCTGGAGGAACTAGAAGTCTTCTTAGAGCCTTCAGCACATTTGAGTCTGACAGGAAAGATTAGAACAGTTTTCGAGCAGGTGTCAGACAAAACTAAATTTATTACCAGATTTATCCTCACTGATGGTCCCACAGCAGGAAAATGGCTGAAGCTGAAGTTCTTTACTCTGATATTAAATTCAAAAGAGCGGAGGGGAAAACAGACGGTGAGTTTTAAAGTATTATACTGAATTCCGAGTGTACACATTGTTTTATATTATAATAATGATTATTAATTTTAGACGTTAAAACAGTGAGTTGTTCATTTGGAAGTTGTTCATTTTCATCAGTCTTTGACTCGGTGGACTTCTCTTCACTGTTTTTCTATTCTAAAACTGAAACATTCCAGAAGTCTCCAGGATTCGTCCCTTGTGTTTTTCTGTTTGACAGAAACATGAACACTTTTACCAGCAGAACATAAATGTACATATTTGTATATTTTTGTGTTGCAGTGGCCACACCCTCTACGGATGAACCCAGTTATTCCAACATCAGTCACTCAGAAACTCAGCGACCTGGTGGGTGATAAACTGCACGGAACTATTTTAACAATCGTGTCACAAGTTTTTCAAAGGAAAAGACAAAAAAATAAATCCTTATTGATTTTCACTTCTTCTGGTTTTTGATTGTTGACATCACTCATGACCTTCAGACCTTTTCTATATTTGACTGACGATGTCAGTCCTAAACCTTGAGTTCAATCTCATAATAAAATGTGTTTTCTGCCTTTAAATGATTTTTTTAAAAGTTTGAAGCCACTTCTGTGAATAAATGCTCATCGTTGTTTACGTCTGGAGAAGATCTTCATTAATAAAGCTTCATGCCTCAGTTTGTGAAAGTGGCTGAGGACTCAAGCTCAATCTGATCCAACAGGATTTCAGGCTCATGCTAAGTAGAATGCTAATTTCTTTCTGGTTTCTCACAAATATATTCATGAGACGATTTGCAGGATCTATCGTACCAGGTATTCAGGTCCATGGCTCCGTCTTCCTAGTAAAGACGAAGTTCAATTCTGTTTTAAAGATTAAGAGAAGAGGTAAAAACCATCTGCGTGTGTTTCCTGTACAAAGGTGTGAGGATAAGTCAGTTGTATGAAAAAAAATGAGGAAGTGACCGTTATGACAGATCCGTGAAATATTTAGTCATCTCCAAAGAAACAGTCGAGCCTTCTACTTCCTGTCGGCTACACTCGCTCCTGGTTTTTACAAATTCCTCTTTAATCTGTTAGGGTTGATTTCTGTTGGTCGTTGGTCGACTGTTAAAACAAAAGACGTGAAAGTGGGACTTCATCTTTAAAGACTGTTATGAATATTAGACATTTATCTCCATCGTCTTTCTCTTCTGCTGTTGAACAACCTGCAGCATCAAACAGGCGATCGGGGGTCACATCGGAGCGAGTGGCCCTGCTGGTCCTCAGTGTTCTCCTGGCAGCTGCCGTCACAGCTCTTGGTGTAACCCGTGAGTTTGATTCCTAGAAGTACATTTTTCAGAACGAGTCATAAAATTTGTCCAAACACTTCTTCAAACTAAAACTTTTGCTTTTAGATGTTTGTTTGTGTTGATGTAAAATCAACAAACGGAATTTAAGAACATTTCAAGTTAGTGATTCTCCTGCTCGTCATCAAGAACTGACTCGTTTATCAAATGAAGGTTTAACCTTTACTGAGGAGATTGTCTTTTTCTATTCAGTTCATGAAAATACTCAAACCAAGAAGCTTCAAGAGGAATGTGAGGCAAAACATGTCTCAGGTAAAATTCTTCATTTTGTTTCTGAATTTTTAAGGTTTTATCCGCAGCAAGGTCACTTTCTCTTAAAGTAGTTTCTTCACATTTCTGCTTCTTCTCAATTCAGAGGATTCTGATGAACGACTGATGAAAGTTACATTTTGTTTAACAGGAATTCTCTTAACATTTGTCCCGATGTTCAGTTAAATTAAAGCGTAATAATAAGAGGGCTCCATTAACCTTTTGAAAAAGGGGTTGTCACCTAAGTGCAATGCATTCTGGGATAGTTTAGGACAGGAAGGATCCACCCGTTGGAGCCTCTGTTTCTCTGGGTTAGACGGATGCATTTGTCGACCCCATTTGAAGGAGCCTCTGATATGAGACAGTGTAGTCACTGCCCCTGGATTAAGACTCAGCCATTGAATGTAACTACAGTTGCAGAATAGCTGCCTTGCTCAAGGGCAGTGTACCACCACCCTCTCAAACTCAAATTTTCATCAGTCTTTCAAAACTCTTCACATTCAAAGTCACTGCAGCTTCCAGATCTAAAGTAACCAGTGATTCCTTTGCTGTTATCTCTCCAAAGAGCAAACATGTCCGAGGTGCGAGGACGGCTGGGAGCCACATGGAGGAAAGTTGTACTTCTTCTCCTCCTTTACTTTAAGCTGGAATGAGAGTAGAAGACAATGCAAATCAATGAGAGGAGACCTGGTTGTGATAAACAGTAGAGAGGAGCAGGTATAAAACACTGCTGCAGGTCGATGTTCTCATATCTTATCACATCGTCACAGATAAATCACCTTCTGCTCTTCAGAGATTCCTGCAGACTACAGTGAGGGAAAAAATGGACAAAGCTGAGAACGAATTCTGGATCGGACTGACAGACTCAAAGAAAGAGGGTGAATGGCTTTGGGTGGACGACACACGACTGAATGCAAGGTTTGTTATTGAGAAAACTATTTTTGTTATCGACGTCAATATGAAGGTTTTCATGGATCCGGTTCTGTGTTTCCCAGTTTGACGTTTTGGCATGAGGGCGAGCCAAACAACTGGAAAGAGAACTGTGTGACGATGTGGGAGAAAGACGGAGCCATGGAACTGAAGACCTGGTACGATCAATCCTGCAAATCGTCTCATGAATATATTTGTGAGAAACCAGAAAGAAATTAGCATTCTACTTAACATGAGCCTGAAATCCAGTTGGATCAGATTGAGCTCGAGTCCTCAGACACTTTCACAAACTGAGGCATGAATCTTTGTTAATGAAGATCTTCTCCAGACATAAACCACTTTGAATAATATCTAGAGTCTCAGATGTTCTTCAGTTTCCTTGTTATTTTAAAGTGACGTCTCCTCCCTCATATAAAATCTATGAATATTAAAGATTATATATAATATCTCCTTCTTTCCTGTTGAGTCTATTCTGAGTGTTTGTGTGAGAAACTGGAGATTGAGAACATCTCAACCTCCTCGGGAAAAATGTTAACTGACATTTATTAATGTGGTGAGAAGTTATTTTGAGTCATTTTCTCATAGACTTCTATAGAAACAACCAGTGGAGTCGCCCTCTGCTGGTCGGTTGAGGGAATATAAATTTCAGGCACATTCTGCATTGGCTTCTCTTTCCTGACCTGGAGTCAGTTCTTATTTACACTCAACAGTTTTGCCTTAAAACATGAATGAAGAAATATGGTTCCTCTGCGGGTGAGGCAGAGATCCAAGTCTTTCTCTATCCGGAGAGATGGGAAGGAAAATCAAACACAACTTTTCAAAACTTTCTTCTTTATTCCAAATGAAATGACGCAGATCTCAGGTCAGAACTGAAAGTGTTGACATTCAACCGACTGAAAGGAAACAAACAGTAAAACATGAATGTGCAGCGACTGGAGAGAAGTGAACTGCGTCAGAACCGGAAGTCTTGATGAAGATGTCTCTTCTTCACAGTTTCTATCAGAAAGAATGTCTTTAACAACTAGAACAAGAACATGTGGACGAGGTGTCGTCTGTTGTCCGTTGGGCCGAAGCTCTGCTACCTTCTGTCCTGCAGCTCTCGGACTGTGAGGAGTCGAGTGAGCATGGCCGGTGAAACCCCTCCCCCCGCATGGATGATGCAGCGTCTGATTGGCTGTCAGGATGTTCTGTCAACTGAGGCGAGTGATGATTGGATGAAACTCACTGGACGCCTCATGGTATAAAATCATAACAAGGAGTCATTCCAGAAAGATTAATACATAAAAAGGTTTATTGGTTTTCTATGTGAGCGTAAACTTAAGTCTGAAATAGTTTATTTTTATAAGAATATTTATTTTACTTGTTTTTATTATAAATGAAAAGATAATAATTTATTTCATGGGAAAAAAGCAGAGAAACTTATCACATGAAATCTGAAATACTCTTATGACTGAAGAAAAACAGTAGAGTTATTCATGAATTATAAAAAAGAGAGCAGATTTATTTTAGCCCCATTGAATTTAATATGTTTCCATAGAAGTCAATGTTCATATTGTTGAGCATAATCTGCTGAAATGAATTGTCTTCGTGGACAAACTCTATATAACCCAAAGGGAACACTTCATAGTCATGTATAAAATTGTATTAAACAATTGTGGGAAATTTGCAATTACTTGAAATAAAACAACTTCATCACTTAATTTGTGAAATATTCAAACTGAATAACTTCACTCACGTCTGAGACGTCACTGTTAGAAAACAACAAATATCCGTTTGACCAAAACATGAGGAAGTGAATTATGTTAATGATCTGGTCTGGAGGAACTAGACGTCTTCTTAGAGCCTTCAGCACATTTGAGTCTGACAGGAAAGATTAGAAGAATTTACGAGCTGGTGTCTGACAAAACTAAATTTATTTCCAAATTTATCCTCACTGATTTTCCCACAGCAGGAAAATGGATGAAACTGAAGTTCTTTATAATATTAAGTCCACAAGAGCGAGGGGAAACACAGATGGTAAGTTTTAAAGTATAATACTGAATTCTGAGTGTATACAATGTTTTATATTATTATGATTATTACCAATTTTAGATGTTAAAACAGTGAGTTGTTCATTTGGAAATTGTTCATTTTCATCAGTCTTTGACTCGGTGGACTTGATTTCCCTGTTTTTACATTTTGTAAAAATGAAACATTCCAGAAGTCTCCAGGATTCGTCCCTTGTGTTTTTCTGTTTGACAGAAACATGAACACTTTTACCAGCAGAACATAAATGTACATATTTGTATATTATTGTGTTGCAGTGGCCAAACCCTCTACGGATGAATCCAGCTATTGCAACATCAATTACTCAGAAACTCAGCGACCTGGTGGGTGATAAACTGCACAGAACTATTTTAACAAGCGTGTCACAAGTTTTTCAAAGGAAATGACGAACGAAAAAATTATTATTGATTCTCATTCTTTCTGGTTTTTGATTGTTGATTCTGAAGACATCACTAAGATCAAATGATAATGGACATAAGTTAGTTGCAGCCATATTGTTGTGTTTACTAAAGTAAAAAATAACATTCCTTTCCAGAACCTCGTGTTCAATAACATAATTAAATGTGTTTTCTATCTTTAAATGATTTTGACCCTCATGTACATTGCATCAGTTTGAAGCAACTTCTGTGAATAAATGCTTATCGTTAGTTTGAGTAAAAAGGAAGTTCAACTCTAGTTTGAAAGATTAAGAGAAGGAGTAAACACTATCTGCATAAGTTGTACTGTACAAAACCGTGAGAATAAGTCAGTGGTGTGAATACAAAGAAAACAAAAGAGGAAGTGACCCTCAGAGAAATATTTATTGTCATCTCCAAAGAAACAGTCGAGCCTTCTACTTCCTGTCGGCTACACTCGCTCCTGGCTTTTACAAATTCATCTTTAATCTGTTGGGGTTGATTTCTGTTGGTCGTTGGTCGACTGTAAAAACCAAAGACATGAAAGTGGGACTTCATCTTTAAAGACTGTTATGAATATTAGACATTTATCTCCATCGTCTTTCTCTTCTGCTATTGAACAACCTGCAGCATCAAACAGGCGATCGGGGGTCACATCGGAGCGAGTGGCCCTGCTGGTCCTCAGTGTTCTCCTGACAGCTGCCGTCACAGCTCTTGGTGTAACCCGTGAGTTTGATTCCTAGAAGTACATTTTGCAGAATAAGTCATAAAATCTGTCCAAACTCTTCTTGAAATTAAACCTTTTGCTTTTAGATGTTTGTGTGTGTTGATGTAAAATCAACAAACGGAATTCAAGAACATTTCAAGTTAATGATTCTCCTGCTAGTCATCAAGAACTGACTCGTTTATCAAATGAAGGTTTAACCTTTACTGATGAGATTGTCTTTTTCTATCAGTTCATGAAAATACTCAAACCAAGAAGAGTCTCCAAAAGTTTCAAGAGGAATGTGAGGCAAAACTTCTCTCAGGTAAACTTCTTCATTTTGTTTCTGAGGGTTTTAAGGTTTCATCCGCAGCAAGGTCACTTTCTCTTAAAGTAGTTTCTTCACATTTCTGCTTCTGCTCTGTTCAGACGATTCTGATGAACGACTGATAAAAGTTACATTGTGTTTAACAGGAAACCTCAGTGGGACAGAACCATGGAAAGTGGAGCAGCCAACTAAACCTCCTTCAGTAAAAGGCAGAGGTGGGACCAAGTCATTTTTTTGCAAGTCCCAAGTAAGTCTCAAGTCTTTGCCCTCAAGTCCCGAGTCAAGTCCCAAGTCAAGACAGGCAAGTCCCGAGTCAAGTCCCAAGTCAAGACTGACAAGTCTCAAGTCAAGTCCAAGTCCTGCAGTTTGAGTTTCGAGTCTTTTCGAGTCCTTTTGATCACTGATTAATAATATATTTACACAGATCATGTATGCTTTTAAAATCTGTATTTATTTATTAAAACAAGTGCAATTGAAATTGCAGAAAAAAAATTGTGCCAACATTGCACTTCCCTATTGCACTATTAACCAGTCATTTTTAACATTTAACTCATATTTTGCAAGAATATTCTTCATTTTAAACCACTCCTACAGAATGAACACATTTGAAAAAACAAGTGCAACTGTAATTATTTGTACAAAAGTGCTAACGTTGTATTTTGCATTTTAACTAGTTCCACAGCAGTTTCTGTCCTGTCCTGTGTTGATCTCATCTCATTTATCTCACCTCATATTGTCTGTGTCTGTGTGTACATGTGAGAAACATAACAAATACATGAACATGAATATTTCTGTCCTGTCCTGTGTTTATCTCATCTCATTTATCTCACCTCATATTGTCTCTGTGTGTGTGTACATGTGAGTAACATAACAAATACTTGAACATAATAATGAACAGGGTTGTGCTTTTTATATGTCAGGGCCCTATGCTGCATTGCATTTGCAAAAGACCAAATTGGCCAAAGGTCTGTCAGTCATTTGTGCACGATGGGGACGTAGTATGATTCCACCAAGTGCCGCTGCGAGCCATTTTGGTGCCCTAAGCATAACTCCTCTATGATTACGTTAAATAATCATCAATAATAGTCAATCTTCTTTAACTTTTTTTGAGCAATTTAATATATCTCTTGTTCTGCCTTTTTTGTGATATACATGGCTAAAAGGTACCTAATATTTCTATATTGAAATAATATCGGCATTATAATTGTAAGCTAATTTATTTAATGACGTTATTGTTGAGGGTTGATTTGTATTTCCGGTTTTAAGTGGGTTGTTGTTAGTGACTCTTATTTTGAAAGGGGGGTTTAAAGGAAGTGGGTGCTGTGAATAGTGAAGTTTAAAAATGAACGGAGAATAAACGGGTGTGCTGTCCCGAGCGCATGACCTGCTCTCGTGTCCTTTGTCGGCTGAAGCCGGACTTATGATACAACCAAACGCTCGGCTACATAATTATTATAACTATGATGATTTTTCAGTTGCCTATTTTTTGGTGCCCCATCAGGACTTGGTGCCCAACGCACAGCGCGTAGTGCGCGTTTTGGAGCGGCGGCGCTGCACACACACACAGACGCACACGAACACGATGAAAGATTCAGAGCGTTCCTTAATAACATACTTTTTAATCATGTGTTTTGGGGACAGGAGCAAGTCTTATCAAGTCAAACGGCTCAAGTCCAAGTAAAGTCACGAGTCATTGATGTTGAAGTCCAAGTCGAGTCGCAAGTCTCTTTACATTTTGTCAAGTCGAGTCTAAAGTCATCAAATTCATGACTCGAGTCTGACTCGAGTCCAAGTCATGTGACTCGAGTCCACACCTCTGGTAAAAGGTAAGTCACACATGAGCTTCTCCTGATGATGATTAAAGAAACAGTGAAGGACTGACGGATACAGTCACTTCAGCTGAGTCTCAGTTCAGCGGCTGCTCTCTTCAGAGGACACGGTCGACCCGACCCACGAAGGAGGCGTCCTGGTGGGTCGGGAACAGAAACCAGACGTTCTCGTCTACAAAGGATTTCCATGGTCCTGTCTGTCCTTACTGCTGTTACCTAGTTGTTCCCTGGTTTATTTTAACATTTTGTCTCATTAGATGTTCAGTTAAATTAAAGCTTGATAACGAGAAGCATCAGACGTCTCAACGCCTGCAGGCTCCATCAACCTTTTGAAAAAGAATTTGTCACCAGAGTGCAAGGCATTCTGGGATAGGTTGGGACAGGAAGGATCCACCCGTTGGAGCCTTTGTTTCTCTGGGTTAGTCGGATGCATTTGTCGGCCCCATTTGAAGGAGCCTCTGATATGAGACACCGTAGTCACTGCGCCTGGATTAAGTCTCAGCTATTGATTGTAAGTGCCGTTGCAAAATAGCTGCCTTGCTCAAGGGCAGTGTACCACCACCCTCTCAAGCTCAAATTTTCATCAGTCTTTCAAAACTCTTCACATTCAAAGTCACTGCAGCTTCCAGATCTAAAGTAACCAGTGATGTCCTTTGCTGTTATCTCTCCAAAGATGAAACATGTCCGAGGTGCGAGGACGGCTGGGAGCCACATGGAGGAAAGTGCTACTTCTTCTCCTCAGTTACTTTAACCTGGAATGAGAGTAGAAGACAATGCAAATCAAAGAGAGGAGACCTGGTTGTGATAAACAGCAGAGAGGAGCAGGTATAAAACACTGCTGCAGGTCGATGTTCTCATATCTTATCACATCGTCACAGATAAATCATCTTCTCCTCTTCAGAGATTCCTGGAGTCTAGAGTGATGGAAAAAAAGGACAAACCTGAGTTCTGGATCGGACAGACAGACTCAAAGAAAGAGGGTGAATGGCTTTGGGTGGACGACACACGACTGAATGCAAGGTTTGTTATTGAGAAAACACTTTTTCTGATCGACGTCAGTATGAAGGTTTTCATGGATCCGGTTCTGTGTTTCCCAGTTTGACGTTTTGGCGTGAGGGCGAGCCAAACAACTGGAATGAGAACTGTGTGACGATGTGGGAGAAAGACGAAGTCACGAACCTGAAGACCTGGTTCGATCAATCCTGCAAATCATCTAAAAAAAGTATTTGTGAGAAAACAGAAAGTTGGATCAGATTGAGCTCGAGTCCTCAGCCACTTTCACAAACTGAGGCATGAATCTTTGTTAATGAAGATCTTCTTCAGACATAAACCACTTTGAATAATATCTAGAGTCTCTTATGTTCTTCAGTTTCCTTGTTATTTTAAAGTGACGTCTACTCCTCCCTCATATAAAATCTATGAATATTAAAGATTATATATAATATCTCCTTCTTTCCTGTTGAGTCTATTCTGAGTGTTTGTGTGAGAAACTGGAGATTGAGAACATCTCAACCTCCTCGGGAAAAATGTTTACTGGCATTTATTAATGTGGTGAGAAGTTATTTTGAGTCATTTTCTCATAGACTTCAATTGAAACAACCAGTGGAGTCGCCCTCTGCTGGTTGGTTGAGAGAATACAGGTTTCAGGCACTTCTGCATTAGCTTCTCTGTACAGACCTGGAGTCAGTTCTTATTTACACTCAATAGTTTTGACTTAAAACATGAATGAAGAAATATGGCTTCACTGCGTTTGAGGCAGAGATCCAAGTCTTTCTCTATCCGGAGAGATGGGAAGGAAAATCAAACATAACTTTTCAAAACTTTCTTCTTTATTCCAAATAAAATGACGCAGATCTCAGGTCAGAACTGAAAGTGTTGACATTCAACCGACTGAAAGGAAACAAACAGTAAAACATGAATGTGCAGCGACTGGAGAGAAGTGAACTGCGTCAGAACCGGAAGTCTTGATGAAGATGTCTCTTCTTCACAGTTTCTATCAGAAAGAATGTCTTTAACAACTAGAACAAGAACATGTGGACGAGGTGTCGTCTGTTGTCCGTTGGGCCGAAGCTCTGCTACCTTCTGTCCTGCAGCTCTCGGACTGTGAGGAGTCGAGTGAGCATGGCCTCCATGGTGTCGCCATCCAGTGGGGAAGAGGAGAACCAGTGGGGGCTACTGGGAACACAGCAGCGATCTGGCCGAAGGAAAAACAAGTCGCTGCGCTGCTTCACCGACTCAGAGCTGAAAGGAAGCAGAGAAAGACGTTTACATTTCAATGTTGGGACCTGGTACTTGGGAACTTCAGTTCGGTCTACATGTGTAGTCAAAAGCCTAAAGCCACACGTCTCTTTTTTCCGGAGAAATCAGAGCCCTAAGAACTCAGTCTCCCAGGGTGCCTCAACGTCACACAGAGGTGTGAAAACTGACCGGAGACACAAGGGTCAACCACTATTGGTCACTCTGGGCCCCATGACCTCTGAGGTCATCGGGCCAATATAAGGCCAAGTCCCCCCCTCTTCAAGACTATTTATTCGATTCCTTGTGATGTTTATAAGTTTGATATGTGTTGCTGTGATATTTTGGTTAAAAGTTATTTGAAATTCATGTTAGTTATGCTCTTCAGTCTTTCCTTGCAGGCCTCTACTAAATTTCTCTAATTTGGCTACAACACAGACACACGCATATCTCAAAACCAATCTCTCTGACCCCCGCTACATGTTGTTGGGAAATGTTTTTTGTGAAAATAAAAATAATAAATGTTACATTTTAACTGCTCAGGCGTCCTCAACTTAAAGTGCGAGTCAGACACTCACCACTTGGAGAGGTAGAACTCATAGAGTCTGACCGGGCAGTGGAGCGGGTTCTCCAGGTTCTCCATCATCTCCAGGACATTCTCCACGTTGTCTTTCTTACCTTTTTTAGCAGGAACTCCGTCTGTGTCAGATAAACATGACAAAGCAAACACAAGAGGAGGTAATGAGATGTGATCTTCTTCATCACTGTTGTGTCTTCAAGTCGTGTTGGTACCTGGCTGAGCTTCAGTGGATGTGGGCGGGTAGAAGTGCAGGGAAGTGGTCCGGGTGTGGTTCATGTTGGTTCTGGTGCAGCAGGTGAGCTGGGTGAAGGACAGCTGGCGGTGCTGCTCCACTTTGGTGAAGCCAAAGTACTTGCAGCAGAAGAAGAGTAGGGTGTTGAGGAGGACGATGGGGGAGTACGCCCCCAACTGGACGTAACCTGCCGGGGAGAACAAACAGGATCTCTGAGCAGATCCGAGTTGATCTGAGACAGAAAATAAAAGATAAAGACCTGGACTCGGACTCACCAGCGGCGAGTCCCGTCAACTGAGGCGCGGGTTGATTGCACAAAACTCACTGGACGGGTCATTGTGTAGCATCTGAAAAAGGAGTCATTCCGGAATGTTAAATATGTAAAAAGGTTTATAGGTTTTGTACGTAAGCGTAAACTTAATCCTGAAATTGTTTATTCTATAAGAAATCTCTTCACTTCCTTGTGAAACATTCAAACTGAATCTCTTCACTCACGCCTGAGACGTCACTGTTAGAAAACAACAAATATCCGTTTTGAACAAAACTTGAGGAAGTGAATTATGTTAATGATCTGGTCTGGAGGAACTACACGTCTTCTTAGAGCCTTCAGCTCATTTGAGTCTGACAGGAAAGATTAGAACAGTTTTCCACCAGGTGTCTGAGAAAACTAAATTTATTTCCAAATTTATCCTCACTGATGGTCCCACAGCAGGAAAATGTCTGAAGCTGAAGTTCTTCATAACATTAAGTTCACAAGAGCACGAGGAAACACAAATGGTGAGTTTTAAAGTATTATACTGAATTCCGAGTGTACACATTGTTTTATATTATTATTATTATTATTCATTTGAGATGTTAAAACAGTGAGTTGTTCATTTGGAAATTGTTCATTTTCATCAGTCTTTGACTCGGTGGACTTGACTTCCCTGTTTTTCCATTTTGTAAAACTGAAACGTCAGTCTCCAGGATTCGTCCCTTGTATTTTTCTGTTTGACAGAAACATTGACACTTTTACCAGCAGAACATAAATGTACATATTTGTATATTTTTGTGTTGCAGAAGCCACACCCTCTACGGATGATCCCGTTTATTGCAACGTCAATTACTCAGAAACTCAGCGACCTGGTGGGTGATAAACTGCACGGAACTATTTTAACAATCATGTCACAAGTTTTTCAAAGGAAATGACCCAAACAAATATTCTGCCGGTTTTTCATTGTTGATTCTGAAGACACCACTAATGACCTTAAGACCTTTTCAATATTTTCTGACTTTGTATTAGAGGAAAAATAATGAGCAGATCAAATGATAATGGACATAAGTTAGTTGCAGCCATATGGTTTTGTATACTAAAGTAAAAATAACATTCCTGTCCTAAACCTTGACTTCAATCACATAATAAAATGTGTTTTCTACTTTTAATAGATTTAACCCTCATGTACATTGGATCAGTTTGAAGCCACTTCTTGATTAAAATGGAATTTCAATTCTATTTAAAAGATTAAGAGAAAGTGTAAAAAACGATCTGCGTGTGTTTCCTGTACAAAGATGAGAGGATGGTCAGTGGTGTGTGGTTCCAAAAAAATGAGGAAGTGACAGAGAAATATTTATTGTCATCTCCAAAGAAGCAGTCGAGCCTTCTACTTCCTGTCGGCTACACTCGCTCCTGGTTTTTACAAATTCATCTTTAATCTGTTAGGGTTGATTTCTGTTGGTCGTTGGTCGACTGTAAAAACAAAAGACATGAAAGTGGGACTTCATCTTTAAAGACTGTTATGAATATTAGACATTTATCTCCATCGTCTTTCTCTTCTGCTATTGAACAACCTGCAGCATCAAACAGGCGATCGGGGGTCACATCGGAGCGAGTGGCCCTGCTGGTCCTCAGTGTTCTCCTGGCAGCTGCCGTCACAGCTCTTGGTGTAACCCGTGAGTTTGATTCCTAGAAGTACATTTTGCAGGATAAGGCATAAAATCTGTCCAAACTCTTCTTGAAATTAAAACTTTTACTTTTTAGATGTTTGTTTGTGTAGATGTAAAATCAACAAACGGAATTTAACAACATTTCAAGTTAATGATTCTCCTGCTCGTCATCAAGAACTGACTCGTCAAATTAATGTTTAACCTTTACTGATGAGATTGTCTTTTTCTATTCAGTTTATGAGAATACTCAAACCATAAAGAATCTCCAAAAGAGTCAAGATGAGGCTAAAAATCTCACAGGTAAACTTCTTCATTTTGTTTCTGAAGTTTTAAGGTTTCATCCGCAGCAAGGTCACTTTCTCTTAAAGTAGTTTCTTCACATTTCTGCTTCTTCTCTGTTCAGACGATTCAGATGAAAGTTACATTTTGTTTAACAGGAAACCTCAGTGGGACAGAACCGTGGAAAGTGGAGCAGCCAACTAAACCTCCTTCAGTAAGAAGTAAGTCAGACATGAGCTTCTCCTGATGATGATTAAAGAAACAGTGAAGGACTGACGGATACAGTCACTTCAGCTGAGTCTCAGTTCAGCGGCTGCATCCTTCAGAGGACGCAGTCGACCCGACCCACGAAGGAGACTTCCTGGTGGGTCGGGAACAGAAACCAGACGTTCTCATCTACAAAGGATTATTTTAACATTTGTCCCATTAGATGTTCAGTTAAATTAAAGCTTGATAACGAGAAGCATCAGACGTCTCAACGCCTGCCGGCTCCATCAACCTTTTGAAAAAGGGTTTGTCACCTAAGTGCAATGCATTCTGGGATAGGTTGGGACAGGAAGGATCCACCCATCGGAGCCTTTGTTTCTCTGGGTTAGACGGATGCATTTGTCGGCCCCATTTGAAGGAGCCTCTGATATGAGACAGCGTAGTCACTGCCCCTGATTAAGACTCAGCTATTGAATGTAACTGCAGTTGCAGAATAGCTGCCTTGCTCGCTCTCAAACTCAAATTTCTAAATTCAAAGTCACTGCAGCTTCCAGATTTAAAGTAACCAGTGATTTCCTTTGCTGTTATCTCTCCAAAGATAAAACATGTCCGAGCTGCGAGGACGGCTGGGAGCCACATGGAGGAAAGTGCTACTTCTTCTCCTCAGTTACTTTAACCTGGGATCAGAGTAGAAGACAATGCAAATCAATGGGAGGAGACCTGGTTGTGATAAACAGCAGAGAGGAGCAGGTATAAAACACTGCTGCAGGTCGATGTTCTCATATCTTATCACATGGTCACAGATAAATCACCTTCTGCTCTTCAGAGATTCCTGGTGTCTAGAGTGAGTGAAAAAAAGGACAAACCTGAGTTCTGGATCGGACTGACAGACTCAAAGAATGAGGGTGAATGGCTTTGGGTGGACGACACACGACTGAATGCAAGGTTTGTTATTGAGAAAACACTTTTTCTGATCGACGTCAGTATGAAGTTTTCATGGATCCGGTTCTGTGTTTCCCAGTGTGACGTTTTGGTGTGAGGGCGAGCCAAACAACTGGAATGTGACGAATCCTGATGGAGAGGACTGTGTGACGATGTGGGAGAAAGACGGAGCCACGGACCTGAAGATCTGGTTCGATCAACCCTGCAAATCACCTCATGAATATATTTGTGAGAAACCACAAAAAGCATGAGCCTGAATCCAGTTGGATCAGATTGAGCTCGAGTCCTCAGCCACTTTCACAAACTGAGGCATGAAGCTTCATTAATAAGGATCTTCTTCAGACATAAACAATTTCAAATGATATCTAGAGTCTCATATGTTCTTCAGTTTCCTTGTTATTTTAAAGTGACGTCTACTCCTCCCTCATATAAAATCTATGAATATTAAAGATTATATATAATATCTCCTTCTTTCCTGTTGAGTCTATTCTGAGTGTTTGTGTGAGAAACTAGAGATTGAGAACATCTCAACCTCCTCTTGAAAAATGTTTACTGACATTTATTAATGTGGTGAGAAGTTATTTTGAGTCATTTTCTCATAGACTTCAATAGAAACAACCAGTGGAGTCGCCCTCTGCTGGTTGGGTGAGAGAATACAAGTTTCAGGCACTACTGAATTAGCTTCTCTCTCCAGACCTGGAGTCAGTTCTTATTTACACTCAATAGTTTTGACTTAAAACATGAATGAAGAAATATGGCTTCACTGCGTTTGAGGCAGAGATCCAAGTCTTTCTCTATCCGGAGAGATGGGAATGAAAATCAAACATAACTTTTCAAAACTTTCTTCTTTATTCCAAATAAAATGACGCAGATCTCAGGTCAGAACTGAAAGTGTTGACATTCAACCGACTGAAAGGAAACAAACAGTAAAACATGAATGTGCAGCGACTGGAGAGAAGTGAACTGCGTCAGAACCGGAAGTCTTGATGAAGATGTCTCTTCTTCACAGTTTCTATCAGAAAGAATGTCTTTAACAACTAGAACAAGAACATGTGGACGTGGTGTCGTCTGTTGTCCGTTGGGCCGAAGCTCTGCTACCTTCTGTCCTGCAGCTCTCGGACTGTGAGGAGTCGAGTCAGCATGGCCTCCATGGTGTCGCCATCCAGTGGGGAAGAGGAGAACCAGTGGGGGCTACTGGGAACACAGCAGCGATCTGGCCGAAGGAAAAACAAGTCGCTGCGCTGCTTCACCGACTCAGAGCTGAAAGGAAGCAGAGAAAGACGTTTACATTTCAATGTTGGGACCTGGTACTTGGGAACTTCAGTTCGGTCTACATGTGTAGTCAAAAGCCTAAAGCCACACGTCTCTTTTTTCCGGAGAAATCAGAGCCCTAAGAACTCAGTCTCCCAGGGTGCCTCAACGTCACACAGAGGTGTGAAAACTGACCGGAGACACAAGGGTCAACCACTATTGGTCACTCTGGGCCCCATGACCTCTGAGGTCATCGGGCCAATATAAGGCCAAGTCCCCCCCTCTTCAAGACTATTTATTCGATTCCTTGTGATGTTTATAAGTTTGATATGTGTTGCTGTGATATTTTGGTTAATAGTTATTTGAAATTCATGTTAGTTATGCTCTTCAGTCTTTCCTTGCAGGCCTCTACTAAATTTCTCTAATTTG
The DNA here is from genome assembly GCF_949316205.1 of Platichthys flesus. Lineage (NCBI taxonomy): Eukaryota > Metazoa > Chordata > Actinopteri > Pleuronectiformes > Pleuronectidae > Platichthys > Platichthys flesus. The sequence continues at coordinate 2,531,206 of NC_084961.1, forward strand.
GCTACAACACAGACACACGCATATCTCAAAACCAATCTCTCTGACCCCCGCTACATGTTGTTGGGAAATGTTTTTTGTGAAAATAAAGGCCTTCTCTTAGGCCTTCATGAGTCTTTGTTCGGGAGCAAGCCTCGTGAACTCAATCTCCCAGGGTGCAACAGGTTCCATTGTTCTGGACAACTTCACACAGATCCACAAGGGTCAACTCCAATTGGTCACTCTGGCCCAATGACCTGTGAGGTCACCAGGCCAATATATGGCCACTTCTGCCCCAATTCATCATTCTCTTTCCATCAACCCTCCAAGGACAGCAGGCAGCCAACCTTTTCTCCGGCATCGTCGAGGGGGGGGGCTACTCCAGCTCACATCTTCTCTTCCCACCCAACAACCGGAGGTCAGAGGTGCAGCTTCCAACTCATCTCTTCAAGGAAACCTTCATGCATCTCAAGCTTTTCCAAACTCCTAGCAGCGACTCGATGTCATGCAGTTAAGATTCAACGAGCAACCGAGCCCCACAGCTCGACAGAACCATGAATGCAGAACCTTACGACCAGCCCGGAGTCTTCACAGAATAGCGAACGGAAATGCAACTTCCTTTTCCCCTTTCCAAGGATCGGTAGCATAATCTGGACTTAATAATGATACTAGACTAAGCAAGACTGTTTATTTGATTCTGTTTGACGTTTATATGTTTGATATGTGTTGTGATTTATTTGAAAGTTAATGTTGGTTAGGCCCTTCACAGGCTTCCTGTGTAGAGATCTCTGACTTTTTCATTCCCTGATTAAAATTTCCACAGACACACAGTCTTCACCTTACTGATCTCCTCCCCCACTTCAGAAGAAGGGCGGGGGCTGCGACCATTTTCAAAGCGTGCTAATCAAGGTGTGAACTGTGGCAAGCCACCATTTTGAGAGAACCCTGATTTACAAAGACACACACACTCACATACACATCTTTGTTTAGTTAATACGTTTTTTAGTAATCTGTGTTTTTTATACTTTTACTACTTAAACTATTAGGTTCATAATAAATGTTTTCCTTTCACAAATGCTCTTTCATTAATGTTGCAAAATGAATTTTGACAACCTCTACACTATCAAAAACTCCATAACCTTCACTGTTCATTATATAATCTTTAATAGTAATAGTATAAGATCAATAGTTGATCTTAATCAATAAATTGGCTCTTTTCCCTTCCTTTGCAGGGTGGTGCCCCGAGAGAACTTTAACCAACTAAAGTTATGATTTAATATTATTTCAAATATTAATGTTTTATATTTTATTTTGATAGCCAAATTTAATGAATGCCTTAAGGCACACCATTCTATGGTATCACATTTAACGCATTATTGCACAACAATGTCGTAAACATTCCAAAGGGGGGGCCGTTATCTTGAGTGGCCAACCTCACAAAGATACACACACTCATACTGACATACATATATTTATTTAGTAAGTAAACCTTTAGTAATTTGTTTTTTGTACTTTAATAAATTCACAATAAATGTTTTTCTTTCACAAATGTTTTTCATAATGCTGCATGAGTGAATTTTGCAAACCACAACACTGTCAAGAACTTAGCTAACTATTGTAATTTTGTTTGTGGTTTTTCATTTATTTGTTAATCAGAAATCCAAACTTGTAGTTAGAACTTTTATGAGTCTTAATCAATATATTGGTTCCTTTCCCTTAATTTGAAGGGTGGTGCCCCGAGGTAACTTCTCATTCAATTAAAGTAAAAATGTAATAATATTTTTTATGTTAATATTATATATTTTAATTTGATAACCAAATTTATTTAATGCCGAAAGGTAAACCATTTTATGCATTATGCACAACAAGAAATGTCGTTACATTTTAACTGCTCAGGCGTCCTCAACTTAAAGTGCGAGTCAGACACTCACCACTTGGAGAGGTAGAACTCATAGAGTCTGACCGGGCAGTGGAGCGGGTTCTCCAGGTTCTCCATCATCTCCAGGACATTCTCCACGTTGTCTTTCTTACGTTTTTTAGCGGGAACTCCGTCTGTGTCAGATAAACATGACAAAGCAAACACAAAAGGAGGTAATGAGATGTGATCTTCTTCATCACTGTTGTATCTTCACAGTCGTGTTGGTACCTGGCTGAGCTTCAGTGGATGTGGGCGGGTAGAAGCACAGGGAAGTGGTCCGGGTGTGGTTCAGGTTGGTTCTGGTGCAGCAGGTGAGCTGGGTGAAGGACAGCTGGCGGTGCTGCTCCACTTTGGTGAAGCCAAAGTATTTGCAGCAGAAGAAGAGTAGGGTGTTGAGGAGGACGATGGGGGAGTACGCCCCCAGCTGGACGTAACCTGCCGGGGAGAACAAACAGGATCTCTGAGCAGATCCGAGTTGATCTGAGACAGAAAATAAAAGATAAAGACCTGGACTCGGACTCACCAGCGGCGAGTCCCGTCAACTGAGGCGCGCGTTGATTGGACAAAACTCACTGGATGGGTCATTGTGTAGCATCTGAAAAAGGAGTCATTCCGGAATGTTAAATATGTAAAAAGGTTTATAGGTTTTGTACGTAAGCGTAAACTTAATCCTGAAATTGTTTATTCTATAAGAAATCTCTTCACTTCCTTTGTGAAACATTCAAACTGAATCTCTTCACTCACGTCTGAGACGTCACTGTTAGAAAACAACAAATATCCGTTTTGAACAAAACTTGAGGAAGTGAATTATGTTAATGATCTGGTCTGGAGGAACTACACGTCTTCATAGAGCCTTCAGCTCATTTGAGTCTGACAGGAAAGATTAGAACAGTTTTCCACCAGGTGTCTGACAAAACTAAATTTATTTCCAAATTTATCCTCACTGATGGTCTCACAGCAGGAAAATGTCTGGAGCTGAAGTTCTTCATAACATTAAGTTCACAAGAGCACGAGGAAACACAAATGGTGAGTTTTAAAGTATTATACTGAATTCCGAGTGTACACATTGTTTTATATTATTATTATTATTCATTTGAGATGTTAAAACAGTGAGTTGTTCATTTGGAAATTGTTCATTTTCATCAGTCTTTGACTCGGTGGACTTGACTTCCCTGTTTTTCCATTTTGTAAAACTGAAACGTCAGTCTCCAGGATTCGTCCCTTGTATTTTTCTGTTTGACAGAAACATTGACACTTTTACCAGCAGAACATAAATGTACATATATGTATATTTTTGTGTTGCAGAAGCCACACCCTCTACGGATGATCCCGTTTATTGCAACGTCAATTACTCAGAAACTCAGCGACCTGGTGGGTGATAAACTGCACGGAACTATTTTAACAATCGTGTCACAAGTTTTTCAAAGGAAATGACCCAAACAAATATTCTGCCGGTTTTTCATTGTTGATTCTGAAGACACCACTAATGACCTTAAGACCTTTTCAATATTTTCTGACTTTGTATTAGAGGAAAAATAATGAGCAGATCAAATGATAATGGACATAAGTTAGTTGCAGCCTTATGGTTTTGTATACTAAAGTAAAAATAACATTCCTGTCCAAAACCTTGACTTCAATCACATAATAAAATGTGTTTTCTACTTTTAATAGATTTAACCCTCATGTACATTGGATCAGTTTGAAGCCACTTCTTGATTAAAATGGAATTTCAATTCTATTTAAAAGATTAAGAGAAAGTGTAAAAAACGATCTGCGTGTGTTTCCTGTACAAAGATGAGAGGATGGTCAGTGGTGTGTGGTTCCAAAAAAATGAGGAAGTGACAGAGAAATATTTATTGTCATCTCCAAAGAAGCAGTCGAGCCTTCTACTTCCTGTCGGCTACACTCGCTCCTGGTTTTTACAAATTCATCTTTAATCTGTTAGGGTTGATTTCTGTTGGTCGTTGGTCGACTGTAAAAACAAAAGACATGAAAGTGGGACTTCATCTTTAAAGACTGTTATGAATATTAGACATTTATCTCCATCGTCTTTCTCTTCTGCTATTGAACAACCTGCAGCATCAAACAGGCAATCGGGGGTCACATCGGAGCGAGTGGCCCTGCTGATCCTCAGTGTTCTCCTGGCAGCTGCCGTCATAGCTCTTGGTGTAACCCGTGAGTTTGATTCCTAGAAGTACATTTTGCAGAATAAGTCATAAAATCTGTCCAAACTCTTCTTGAAATTAAACCTTTTGCTTTTAGATGTTTGTGTCTGTTGATGTAAAATCAACAAACGGAATTCAAGAACATTTCAAATAATCATCAAGAACTGACTCGTTTATCAAATGAAGGTTTAACCTTTACTGATGAGATTGTCTTTTTCTATCAGTTCATGAAAATACTCAAACCAAGAAGAATCTCCAAAAGTTTCAAGAGGAATGTGAGGCAAAACTTCTCTCAGGTAAACTTCTTCATTTTGTTTCTGAGGGTTTTAAGGTTTCATCCGCAGCAAGGTCACTTTCTCTTAAAGTAGTTTCTTCACATTTCTGCTTCTTCTCTGTTCAGACGATTCTGATGAACGACTGATGAAAGTTACATTGTGTTTAACAGGAAACCTCAGTGGGACAGAACCATGGAAAGTGGAGCAGCCAACTAAACCTCCTTCAGTAAAAGGTAAGTCACACATTAGCTTCTCCTGATGATGATTAAAGAAACAGTGAAGGACTGACGGATACAGTCACTTCAGCTGAGTCTCAGTTCAGCGGCTGCATCCTTCAGAGGACGCGGTCGACCCGACCCACGAAGGAGGCGTCCTGGTGGGTCGGGAACAGAAACCAGACGTTCTCGTCTACGAAGGATTTCCATGGTCCTGTCTGTCCTTACTGCTGTTACCTAGTTGTTCCCTGGTTTATTTTAACATTTTGTCTCATTAGATGTTCAGTTAAATTAAAGCTTGATAACGAGAAGCATCGGAAGTCTCAACGCCTGCAGGCTCCATCAACCTTTTGAAAAAGGGGTTGTCACCTAAGTGCAATGCATTCTGGGATAGGTTGGGACAGGAAGGATCCACCCATTGGAGCCTTTGTTTCTCTTTGTTAGACGGATGCATTTGTCGGCCCCATTTGAAGGAGCCTCTGATATGAGACACCGTAGTCACTGCGCCTGGATTAAGTCTCAGCTATTGATTGTAAGTGCCGTTGCAAAATAGCTGCCTTGCTCAAGGGCAGTGTACCACAACCCTCTCAAACTCAAATTTTCATCAGTCTTTCAAAACTCTTCACATTCAAAGTCACTGCAGCTTCCAGATCTAAAGTAACCAGTGATTTCTACGGTGGCCCTGAGAGCTCAACGAACAGCAACTTAAGAAAACACATGCAAGTTGACAAAACACAAGCAAAGTAAGAAAACATCTTCATCAATTTCACAACACAACACAACACATTACAGAAACACGCAGCAATAGACAAACGCCCTGCAAATAGACAAACGTGCTGCAAATAGAGAAACGCGCTGCAAGTAGAGGAGAAAACACAACAGAAGTGTTTCCAGAGGACAGCTAAAAGTGATGGACACTGCTGCCACAGGAGACACAAAAACGTCCAATACACCATACAAATTTGGTTCCACACAGGGGTCGGCAACCCGCGGCTCTTGAGCCGAACGCGGCTCTTCAGCCCCTCGGCAGTGGCTGTACAGTACAGTGGTGTTCATATGTTTTGCAAACGCTGAACTTAACGAATCAGTTTTCATATTATTAACGTGAACGTAACGATGAACGTGAGTGAACGTCACGTAAATTTGTTTAACCATCATCGTATCAGGCCCTCATGAAATACCAGAAGAGCCGCGTTCGGCTCCAGAGCCGCGGGTGGCCGAACCCTGTGTGGAACCAAATTTGTATGGTGTTTTGGACGTTTTTTAGCCTGACGTTGTCAGACTCACAATTCTAGTCAGAATGTGAGTCTGAGACCGCTCCATTGGGCTGTGATTATGGGGCGTGTTTCAACTGACCAGGAAATAAAATTCCTCTTCGCTCAATTGGATAGACCTACAACCAATCAGAGCAACGTAGTATGTGACGTATGCTAAGCAACGCATTGTGAGTTATTTACTAACGCCGGGTTCACACCGGACGCTTCAGCGCAGCGCCAAGCCTTAAATTACAGCTGGCTCCCATCCACTCCCATGTTAAACCTTTGTGCCGGTCACACCGGAGGCTGAAGGACCCCGCTGCGCCAAGGCTGCCTCGCGGTGCTTCAGCCTCCGGTGTGACCGGCACAAAGCCGTGCAGCGATCGTTTCGGTGTCGAGTCTATTTTTTGCGCTTGACGCGAGTGTATCGCACCAGGAAACACACTGAAAAACGATCTTAAACTATATTGATGACATATTTTATATGATATAAATGATCAAATATGCATCCCATACTTTGAAGTCCCCTTCTGTTGTCCTGGAGTTTTAATTTGACCAATGACATTATTAAATGTCCCCCTCTGCCCATCCACTACAGCCACACAAGCAGTGATACAGATAAAAAGAGAGAGAGGGGGGGCTACGTATTCTCAACATAGGCTTGAGTGGAGAATACGTAATTTACCCCCGACACCCGACATTTAACGGAGCAAACAGCGAAGTTCTTCAACATGGATGACATTAAATTAATAATTAAAGTGGAGAAGTACAGTGAGTTGTATGATCCTCGGAACATGTTGTATAAAGACAACACCAAGAAAGACAAATGTTGGGACGCTGTTGCTTAATGTTGGAGCAACAAGTAAGTTTATGCTTTTAATCTCTGGATCAACGGGTGATATTATTAGCGCTGCCCGGCGGTTCAGCGTCGCTTCAGTGTCCGGTGTGAACAGCCAAGCGCCGGCTCGATAGGGATTAGCGCGGTGCTTTGGCGTCGCCTCCACCTTCTCTGTTCCTCTTTCAAAATGAATGCGCTGTCGATGTCTTCTAAAACAGACTCAATGGCAGCATCGACACATCTCAGCTCTCCAGCGGCAGGCATGTTTGTTGAAAACGAATTCAACCCAAGGGCACTTTGATGATGTGGTTGATAACGTTACCGTTGATCATCTGTCCATCATCGTATAAAGCCCGCCCTGACAATCTGATTGGCCCGGTCGGGCATAATTTCTCCTCAACGGAGCGACTCCAGACCGAACTTCCCGACCTAAAATGTTGTGGGCGGGGCTAAATTTGTCTGGCATCCAGGCTAGACGTTTTTGTGTCTCCTGTGGCAGCAGTGTCCATCACTTTTAGCTGTCCTCTGGAAACACTTCCGTTGTGTTTTCTCCTCTACTTGCAGCGCGTTTCTCTAATTGCAGCCATTTGTCTATTTGCTGCGCATTTCTGTAATGTGTTGTGATGTGTTGTGAAATTGATGAAGATGTTTTCTTACTTTGCTTGTATTTTGTCAACTTGCATGTGTTTTCTTAAGTTGCTGTTTGTTGAGCTCTCAGGGCCATCGTAGTTTTCCTTTGCTGTTATCTCTCCAAAGATGAAACATGTCCGAGGTGCGAGGACGGCTGGGAGCCACATGGAGGAAAGTGCTACTTCTTCTCCTCGGTTACTTTAACCTGGAATGAGAGTAGAACCCGCTGCAAATCAATGGGCGGAGACCTGGTTGTGATAAACAGCAGAGAGGAGCAGGTATAAAACACTGCTGCAGGTCGATGTTCTCATATTTTTATCGTCACAGATAAATCACCTTCTCCTCTCAGAGATTCCTGCAGTCTAGACTGATGAAAAAAATGTGCAAACCTGAGGACGAGTTCTGGATCGGACTGACAGACTCAGAGGAAGAGGGTGAATGGCTTTGGGTGGACGACACACGACTGAATGCAAGGTTTGTTATTGAGAAAACACTTTTACGTGATCTACGTCAGTATGAAGGTTTTCATGGATCCGGTTCTGTGTTTCCCAGTTTGACGTTTTGGTGTGAGGGCGAGCCAAACAACCTGAAAGGGAAGAATCCTGATGGAGAGGACTGTGTGACGATGTGGGCGGAAGACAAAGCCAAGCACCTGAAGACCTGGATCGATCAATCCTGCAAATCATCTCTTAAAAGTATTTGTGAGAATCCAGAAAGAAAAGCATGAGCCTGAATCCAGTTGGATCAGATTGAGCTCGAGTCCTCAGCCACTTTCACAAACTGAGGCATGAAGCTTTATTAATGAAGATCTTCTCCAGACATAAACAATTTCAAATGATATCTAGAGTCTCTTATGTTCTTCAGTTTCCTTGTTATTTTAAAGTGACGTCTACTCCTCCCTCATATAAAATCTATGAATATTAAAGATTATATATAATATCTCCTTCCTTCCTGTTGAGTCTATTCTGAGTGTTTGTGTGAGAAACTAGAGATTGAGAACATCTCAACCTCCTCTTGAAAAATGTTTACTGACATTTATTAATGTGGTGAGAAGTTATTTTGAGTCATTTTCTCATAGACTTCTATAGAAACAACCAGTGGAGTCGCCCTCTGCTGGTCGCTTGAGAGAATACAAGTTTCAGGCACTTCTACGTTGGCTTCTATCTACAGACCTGGAGTCAGTTCTTATTTACACTCAACAGTTTTATCTTAAAACATGAATGAAGAAATATGGTTCCTCTGTGGGTGAGGCAGAGATCCAAGTCTTTCTCTATCCGGAGAGATGGGAAGGAAAATCAAACATAACTTTTCAAAACTTTCTTCTTTATTCCAAATAAAATGACGCAGATCTCAGGTCAGAACTGAAAGTGTTGACGTTCAACCGACTGAAAGGAAACAAACAGTAAAACATGAATGTGCAGCGACTGGAGAGAAGTGAACTGCGTCAGAACCGGAAGTCTTGATGAAGATGTCTCTTCTTCACAGTTTCTATCAGAAAGAATGTCTTTAACAACTAGAACAAGAACATGTGGACGAGGTGTCGTCTGTTGTCCGTTGGGCCGAAGCTCTGCTACCTTCTGTCCTGCAGCTCTCGGACTGTGAGGAGTCGAGTCAGCATGGCCTCCATGGTGTCGCCATCCAGTGGGGAAGAGGAGAACCAGTGGGGGCTGCTGGGAACACAGCAGCGATCTGGCCGAAGGAAAAACAAGTCGCTGCGCTGCTTCACCGACTCAGAGCTGAAATGAAACAGAGGAAGACGTTTACATTTCAGACAGGTCGTTACATCTGAACTGTTCAGGCGTCCTCAACTTAAAGTGCGAGTCAGACACTCACCACTTGGAGAGGTAGAACTCATAGAGTCTGACCGGGCAGTGGAGCGGGTTCTCCAGGTTCTCCATCATCTCCAGGACATTCTCCACGTTGTCTTTCTTGCGTTTTTTAGCAGGAACTCCGTCTGTGTCAGATAAACATGTCAAAGCAAACACAAGAGGAGGTAATGAGATGTGATCTTCTTCATCACTGTTGTGTCTTCACAGTCGTGTTGGTACCTGGCTGAGCTTCAGTGGATGTGGGCGGGTAGAAGCGCAGGGAAGTGGTCCGGGTGTGGTTCATGTTGGTTCTGGTGCAGCAGGTGAGCTGGGTGAAGGACAGCTGGCGGTGCTGCTCCACTGTGGTGAAGCCAAAGAACTTGCAGCAGAAGAAGAGTAGGCTGTTGAGGAGGACGATGGGGGAGTACGCCCCCAACTGTTTACAGTCCCAAAGAAACTCCTCCTCCACACGGGACTGGACGTAACCTGCCAGGGAGAACAAACAGGATCTCTGATCTGATCCGAGTTGATCTGAGACAGAGAAGAAAAGATAAAGACCTGGACGTGGACTCACCAGCAGCTGGGACTGAGGGTTTGAGATGTTGGAGGATCTTGGTGAACTCAGTGTTGAACTGGCTGTAGATCACGTCACTGAATATGTTCTCCATGCGATCGTTCTCAAAAAGAAACTGACCAACGACAAAACAGAACCATGGAGCAAAACAAATGTTAAATGGATTGAGTAGATTTTGTGCTTTTCTAGTCTGATGTTTTCACAAAACTTGGACGGATGAGACATGGACCAAGGAAGATCTCTTATGACTCAGATCTGGACAAAGAAGTGGATCCAGGACCTTCTTTGATTTAGAGACATATTTAAAATTTTCACTGATTTCCCAGAGAATAATTTAAGGATCTTGAAGAAAGGTTGTGACTGTTGGGCTCTAGTTAGTGTTGCTGGTATTTGTGAACTACAGTTCAGCCTACATGTGTAGTCAAAAGCCTGAGGCCCTGTGTCCTTTGTTCTGGAGGAAGAAGCTAGAAACATACAAAGAGTCAAGAGGTGATGTTAGTGTTAATAATATGACATTTATACTAACTGACTCATAATTACAGTCAGCTCTGTATCATATTCATTAGTACATATTTGTGTATTTTTTGTCTTGATGTTGTGTACATGTGTTTGTATAAATACCAGGTTGTGTAGCGCTGGATAGTGAGATAACACTGGTGATGATGGACGAGGACGCTGCTGCACCTGACGACTCAGGAGAGGAGGGATCTAGAAAAGAGTCAGGAGGGGATGGAGGTGATGAATCTGATTATCATGATCATATTTAACTGCTCCAGTATTTATTCAGTATCCAAGAGAACCACAAATTCAGACACAAACAAGATGTTGAGCATCAAACATGTCGACCAACATCATATTATAACAGTAACAAACCTGTGTTGACCACCTGGAGCATTCTGTTGCAGAAGTGAAGGACACATCTGAAGACACAGAAGTGTTTGACCCCCCCCAGCATGGGAAGGCTCTCTCGCAGTTTCCCTTTATGACTGCAGGGGTCGCACTTGGCAAACTGACAGAAAGCAGAGCGTTAAAGAGTCGTCAGCAAAATGCATTGGTCAAATTCAGACAAGGAGAACAAGTGGATGTGAGTGAGAGAGTTGAAGGTCAGAGAAGGTGGGATAGTAAGAATGAGCATAAGCATATGTTTCTACAATATTATCTGCCACTGCAAGCATTTAACAGCCAGTTGTTGTTGTTGTTGTTGTGTTTTGTTTGCTTTTGTATTTTTTCTTTTCTGTTTGTGTATCAAATTGCTTTAGTTATATATTTGTTTTGGGAAGGGGAGGCGAGGGGGAGGGCCTTAATGTGTATCCTCACCATTTGGCTGTCTGATATGTTATCCTCTCATTTCTTATCTGTGAGGACTATTGAAATATTATATACTATATTGAAATTTCTACAAATAAATCATATATAAAAAAAAAAATTCAGACGAGGAGAACAAAATGTGTCTTTAAAATACGTGTCCAGCTCAACTTACGCAGCAGTAGAGCATGTTGTATTTAGACATGCAGACCTCAGAGCAGAGGTGCCTCCCCCACTTCCTCTCCAGCTCATGACTAAAGAGAATCTTGCAGCCTGAGAGGAGAGAGAGAGAGAGAGAGAGAGAGAGAGAGAGAGAGAGAGAGAGAGAGAGAGAGAGAGAGAGAGAGAGAGAGAGAGAGAGAGAGAGAGAGAGAGAGAGAGAGAGAGAGAGAGAGAGAGAGAGAGAGAGAGAGAGAGAGAGAGAGAGAGAGAGAAGAGTCTTCATTCTGCTCATTGACATACAGTTAACTTCAGACCTGGAGAGTAAATAGTGAATGTGTCTCCTCAGCATCACTGCAGAAGAAGCAGTCTCTGCTGTCGACTCTCTTCGCGGTGTGATGTGGTTGTACCCCTCGTCCACCGGCTTCTCTTCTATCTTGACGAGAAGCAGAATAAAAAAAGAGTTGGATTAGTTGTGTAACATTTAGAACAGACAGGTTTGTGTGAAGTGATTATTGTAACTCTGAATCTAGATCAGAAGTCACATCCTTAATATGGTGCGTCTCAGATGACGAGCTGGTCTATTAAGACAAGGTTCAAATAAATTAGGATCTATAGAACAGAAGGAGAGTTTCCTTTGACAACAAGAGGCAGCTGTGTCTGTGTAACACAAAAACAAGAGGGAAAGAAAAGTTTGTAGTTTGAATTAATTGAATTACCTGACCGGGTGAGAAGCTGCGCCTTGTACACCACCAAACATCTGTTGCTGCAGAAGAAGTCCAACCTGCCGTCCTGGTCTTTGTCCTCAGCAGGCACGTGCTCAGAGATTTTGGGGGGCAGGTGCTCAAACCCCCCAGAAAAGGGGAACCTATCGCCAAAATTATTCATGAAATAAAAATAATAATAATAAATAAATGAAAAACACAGTAGGATATTTTCAACTTATACTACTGTTTATTATATACCCTCATTTGTTTTACTAGTTGATGGCCTGATCCAAGAGGCTTGTGTGCGCCACGGAGCATGTCGGGGCGAAATTCTCACAAGAACTCAAATAAATGCAGAGTCACATATCAAAACACATTTGGGGGGAATTGATGACAGAAAGAGGAATTTTTATTCTTAAATATTGATGAATGAAAAAAAAACTGGGTTCCAGAAGAAGGGGCACTTTTCTCATCCAGGGCAAAAGGGCCAGCGCTTGAGCACCACTAGGGGTCTATCTGTGCACGTGCCTGATTCAAACTGAATAACATCTGAGACGTCACTGTTAGAAAACAACAAATATCCGTCTGAACAAAACTTGAGGAAGTGAATTATGTTAATGATCTGGTCTGGAGGAACTAGAAGTCTTCTTAGAGCCTTCAGCTCATTTGAGTCTGACAGGAAAGATTAGAACAGTTTTCGAGCAGGTGTCTGACAAAACTAAATTTATTACCAGATTTATCATCACTGATGGTCTCACAGCAGGAAAATGGCTGAAGCTGAAGTTCTTTACTCTGATATTAAATTCAAAAGAGCGGAGGGGAAAACAGACGGTGAGTTTTAAAGTATTATACTGAATTCCGAGTGTACACATTGTTTTATATTATAATAATGATTATTAATTTTAGACGTTAAAACAGTGAGTTGTTCATTCGGAAGTTGTTCATTTTCATCAGTCTTTGACTCGGTGGACTTCTCTTCACTGTTTTTCTATTCTAAAACTGAAACATTCCAGAAGTCTCCAGGATTCGTCCCTTGTGTTTTTCTGTTTGACAAAAACAAGAACACTTTTACCAGCAGAACATAAATGTACATATTTGTATATTTTTGTGTTGCAGTGGCCACACCCTCTACGGATGAACCCAGTTATTCCAACATCAGTAACCCAGAAACTCAGCGACCTGGTGGGTGATAAACTTCACAGAACTATTTTAACAATCGTGTCACAAGTTTTTCAAAGGAAAAGACAAAAAAATAAATCCTTATTGATTTTCACTTCTTCTGGTTTTTGATTGTTGACATCACTCATGACCTTCAGACCTTTTCTATATTTGACTGACGATGTCAGTCCTAAACCTTGAGTTCAATCTCATAATAAAATGTGTTTTCTGCCTTTAAATGATTTTTTTAAAAGTTTGAAGCCACTTCTGTGAATAAATGCTCATCGTTGTTTATGTCTGGAGAAGATCTTCATTAATAAAGCTTCATGCCTCAGTTTGTGAAAGTGGCTGAGGACTCAAGCTCAATCTGATCCAACAGGATTTCAGGCTCATGCTAAGTAGAATGTTAATTTCTTTCTGGTTTCTCACAAATATGTTCATGAGACGATTTGCAGGATCTATCGTACCAGGTATTCAGGTCCATGGCTCCGTCTTCCTAGTAAAGACGAAGTTCAATTCTGTTTTAAAGATTAAGAGAAGAAGTAAAAACCATCTGCGTGTGTTTCCTGTACAAAGGTGTGAGGATAAGTCAGTTGTATGAAAAAAAATGAGGAAGTGACCGTTATGACAGATCCGTGAAATATTTAGTCATCTCCAAAGAAACAGTCGAGCCTTCTACTTCCTGTCGGCTACACTCGCTCCTGGTTTTTACAAATTCCTCTTTAATCTGTTAGGGTTGATTTCTGTTGGTCGTTGGTCGACTGTTAAAACAAAAGACGTGAAAGTGGGACTTCATCTTTAAAGACTGTTATGAATATTAGACATTTATCTCCATCATCTTTCTCTTCTGCTGTTGAACAGGCTCCAAACAACCTGCAGCATCAATCAGGCGATCGGGGGTCACATCGGAGCGAGTGGCCCTGCTGGTCCTCAGTGTTCTCCTGGCAGCTGCCGTCACAGCTCTTGGTGTAACCCGTGAGTTTGATTCCTAGAAGTACATTTTTCAGAACGAGTCATAAAATTTGTCCAAACACTTCTTCAAACTAAAACTTTTGCTTTTAGATGTTTGTTTGTTTAGATGTAAAATCAACAAACGGAATTTAACAACATTTCAAGTTAATGATTCTCCTGCTCGTCATCAAGAACTGACTCGTTTATCAAATGAAGGTTTAACCTTTACTGAGGAGATTGTCTTTTTCTAATCAGTTCATGAAAATACTCAAACCAAGAAGCTTCAAGAGGAATGTGAGGCAAAACATATCTCAGGTAAACTTCTTCATTTTGTTTCTGAATTTTTAAGGTTTTATCCGCAGCAAGGTCACTTTCTCTTAAAGTAGTTTCTTCACATTTCTGCTTCTTCTCAATTCAGAGGATTCTGATGAACGACTGATGAAAGTTACATTTTGTTTAACAGGAATTCTCTTAACATTTGTCCCATTAGATGTTCAGTTAAATTAAAGCATAATAGCAAGAGGGCTCCATTAACCTTTTGAAAAAGGGTTTGTCACCTAAGTGCAATGCATTCTGGGATAGGTTTGGACAGGAAGGATCCACCCGTTGGAGCCTCTGTTTCTCTGGGTTAGACGGATGCATTTGTCGACCCCATTTGAAGGAGCCTCTGATATGAGACAGTGTAGTCACTGCCCCTGGATTAAGACTCAGCTATTGAATGTAACTACAGTTGCAGAATAGCTGCCTTGCTCAAGGGCAGTGTACCACCACCCTCTCAAACTCAAATTTTCATCAGTCTTTCAAAACTCTTCACATTCAAAGTCACTGCAGCTTCCAGATCTAAAGTAACCAGTGATTCCTTTGCTGTTATCTCTCCAAAGAGCAAACATGTCCGAGGTGCGAGGACGGCTGGGAGCCACATGGAGGAAAGTTGTACTTCTTCTCCTCCTTTACTTTAAGCTGGAATGAGAGTAGAAGACAATGCAAATCAATGGGAGGAGACCTGGTTGTGGTAAACAGCAGAGAGGAGCAGGTATAAAACACTGCTGCAGGTCGATGTTCTCATATCTTATCACATCGTCACAGATAAATCACCTTCTGCTCTTCAGAGATTCCTGCAGACTACAGTGAGGGAAAAAATGGACAAAGCTGAGAACGAATTCTGGATCGGACAGACAGACTCAAAGAAAGAGGGTGAATGGCTTTGGGTGGACGACACACGACTGAATGCAAGGTTTGTTATTGAGAAAACTATTTTTGTTATCGACGTCAATATGAAGGTTTTCATGGATCCGGTTCTGTGTTTCCCAGTTTGACGTTTTGGCATGAGGGCGAGCCAAACAACTGGAATGAGAACTGTGTGACGATGTGGGAGAAAGACGGAGCCATGGAACTGAAGACCTGGTACGATCAATCCTGCAAATCGTCTCATGAATATATTTGTGAGAAACCAGAAAGAAATTAGCATTCTACTTAACATGAGCCTGAAATCCAGTTGGATCAGATTGAGCTCGAGTCCTCAGACACTTTCACAAACTGAGGCATGAAGCTTTATTAATGAAGATCTTCTCCAGACATAAACCACTTTGAATAATATCTAGAGTCTCAGATGTTCTTCAGTTTCCTTGTTATTTTAAAGTGACGTCTCCTCCCTCATATAAAATCTATGAATATTAAAGATTATATATAATATCTCCTTCTTTCCTGTTGAGTCTATTCTGAGTGTTTGTGTGAGAAACTGGAGATTGAGAACATCTCAACCTCCTCGGGAAAAATGTTAACTGACATTTATTAATGTGGTGAGAAGTTATTTTGAGTCATTTTCTCATAGACTTCTATAGAAACAACCAGTGGAGTCGCCCTCTGCTGGTTGGTTGAGAGAATAGAGGATTCACGCATTGGCTTCTCTCTCCTGACCTGGAGTCAGTTCTTATTTACACTCCATAGTTTTATCTTAAAACATGAATGAAGAAATATGGCTTCACTGCGTTTGAGGCAGAGATCCAAGTCTTTCTCTATCCGGAGAGATGGGAATGAAAATCAAACATAACTTTTCAAAACTTTCTTCTTTATTCCAAATAAAATGACGCAGATCTCAGGTCAGAACTGAAAGTGTTGACATTCAACCGACTGAAAGGAAACAAACAGTAAAACATGAATGTGCAGCGACTGGAGAGAAGTGAACTGCGTCAGAACCGGAAGTCTTGATGAAGATGTCTCTTCTTCACAGTTTCTATCAGAAAGAATGTCTTTAACAACTAGAACAAGAACATGTGGACGTGGTGTCGTCTGTTGTCCGTTGGGCCGAAGCTCTGCTACCTTCTGTCCTGCAGCTCTCGGACTGTGAGGAGTCGAGTCAGCATGGCCTCCATGGTGTCGCCATCCAGTGGGGAAGAGGAGAACCAGTGGGGGCTACTGGGAACACAGCAGCGATCTGGCCGAAGGAAAAACAAGTCGCTGCGCTGCTTCACCGACTCAGAGCTGAAATGAAACAGAGGAAGACGTTTACATTTCAGACAGGTCGTTACATCTGAACTGCTCAGGCGTCCTCAACTTAAAGTGCGAGTCAGACACTCACCACTTGGAGAGGTAGAACTCATAGAGTCTGACCGGGCAGTGGAGCGGGTTCTCCAGGTTCTCCATCATCTCCAGGACATTCTCCACGTTGTCTTTCTTACGTTTTTTAGCGGGAACTCCGTCTGTGTCAGATAAACATGACAAAGCAAACACAAGAGGAGGTAATGAGATGTGATCTTCTTCATCACTGTTGTGTCTTCACAGTCGTGTTGGTACCTGGCTGAGTTTCAGTGGATGTGGGCGGGTAGAAGCGCAGGGAAGTGGTCCGGGTGTGGTTCAGGTTGGTTCTGGTGCAGCAGGTGAGCTGGGTGAAGGACAGCTGGCGGTGCTGCTCCACTGTGGTGAAGCCAAAGTACTTGCAGCAGAAGAAGAGCAGGGTGTTGAGGAGGACGATGGGGGAGTACGCCCCCAGCTGGACGTAACCTGCTGGGGATCTTGGTGAACTCGGTGGTGAACTGGCTGTAGATCACTTCACTGAATATGTTCTCCATGATATTGTTCTCCAACAGAACCCGCAGACAGACCCTCGTGCTTGTCGGCTATCGCCTCCTTCAGCTGCGCGCTGGGAGCCACATGTCTGCAGCGGAGGAGCAACTTTCACCGGGTCAGTGAAGAGTCGAGAAGCCGGAGACAGCGCAGCAGAGTCGGTCAGAAGAGACGGAGCCTCCGCCCCCTGTCCGCTACCACCGGTTAAACCCCTCCCTCCGTATGGACGATGCGGCGTCTGATTGGCTGTCCCGATGTTCTGTCAACTGAGACACTCGTCATTTTGTGAAATCCGAACAAAGAGTCATTCCGAAATGTTTAATACATAAAAACGTTTCTTTGTTTTCTACTTCAGCATAAACTTAATTCTGAAATTGTTAATTTTATAAGAATGTTTTTTTTTGTTTTAATTAATAATAAAAGATAAAGATTACTTAATTTCTTATTTTAGTAAAAAAAACTAGACAAACAATTGAGATGAAATCTGAAAATAATCCGCTGAATTAAGAAAAACAGTAGAATTATTGATGAATTTATAAATTAATTATGAAAAAGATAGCAGATTTATTTTTCTCCAGTGAATTTAATATGTTTCCATAGTTTTCATTGTTTATATTGTTGAGCATAATCTGCTTAAATTAATTCTCTTTGTGGACAAACTCTATGTAACCCAAAGGGAACACTTCAGAGTCATGTATATAATAGTATTAAAAAGTACTGGGAGATTTGTAATTAATCGAAATAAAACAACTTCTTCACTTCCTTTGTGAAACATTAAAACTGAATAACATCACTCACGTCTGAGACGTCACTATTAGAAAACAACAAATATCCGTTTGAACAAAACTTGAGGAAGTGAATTATGTTAATGATCTGGTCTGGAGGAACTAGACGTCTTCTTAGAGCCTTCAGCTCATTTGAGTCTGACAGGAAAGATTAGAACAGTTTTCCACTTGGTGTCTGAGAAAACTAAATTTATTTCCAAATTTATCATCACTGATGGTCCCACAGCAGGAAAATGGCTGAAGCTGAAGTTCTTCATAATATTAAGTTCACAAGAGCGAGGGGAACCACAGATGGTGAGTTTTAAAGTATAATACTGAATTCTGAGTGTACACATTGTTTTATATTATTATTCATTTGAGATGTTAAAACAGTGAGTTGTTCATTTGGAAATTGTTCATTTTCATCGGTCTTTGACTCGGTGGACTTGATTTCCCTGTTTTTACATTTTGTAAAAATTAAACATTCCAGAAGTCTCCAGGATTCGTCCCTTGTGTTTTTCTGTTTGACAGAAACATGAAGACTTTTACCAGCAGAACATAAATGTACATATATATATAATTTTGTGTTGCAGAAGCCACACCCTCTATGGATGATCCCATTTATTCCAACATCAGTTACTCAGAAACTCAGCGACCTGGTGGGTGATAAACTGCACGGAACTATTTTAACAATCGTGTCACAAGTTTTTCAAAGGAAATGAAAAGACCCCAAAAAATATCATCGATTTTCATTTCTTCTGGTTTTTGATTGTTGATTCTGTAGACACCACTAATGACCTAAATACCTTTTCAATATTTTCTGACTTTGTATTATAGGAAAAAATTATCTGCAAAAAAATGATAATGGACAGAAGTTAGTTGCAGCCATGTTGTTGAGTATACCAAAATTAAAATAACATTCATGTCTTAAACCTTGAATTCAATCACATAATAAAATGTGTTTTCTGCCTTTGAATGATTTTGACCCTCATGTACATTGAATCAGTTTGAAGCCACTTCTGTGAATAAATGTTCATCGATAGTTCGAGTAAAAAGGAAGTTCAATTCTATTTAAAAGATTAAGAGAAGGAGTAAAAACTCTCAGCGTGTGTTTCCTGTACAAAGGTTGAAGAAAAACTAAAATGACGAAGTGACAGAAAAATATTTATAGTCAAACTCAAAGAAGCAGTCGAGCCTTCTACTTCCTGTCGGCTACACTCGCTCCTGGCTTTTACAAATTCCTCTTTAATCTGTTGGGGTTGATTTCTGTTGGTCGTTGGTCGATTGTTAAAACCAAAGACGTGAAAGTGGGACTTCATCTTTAAAGACTGTAATGAATATTAGACATTTATCTCCATCATGTTTCTCTTCTTTTGTTGAACAACCTGCAGCATCAAACAGGCGATCGGGGGTCACATCGGAGCGAGTGGCCCTGCTGGTCCTCAGTGTTCTCCTGGCAGCTGCCGTCACAGCTCTTGGTGTAACCCGTGAGTTTGATTCCTAGAAGTACATTTTTAGAACAAGTCATAAAATCTGTCCAAACACTTCTTCAAACTAAAACTTTTGCTTTTAGATGTTTGATTGTGTTGATGTAAAACCAACAAACGGAAATTTACAACATCTCAAGTTAATGATTCTCCTGCTCGTCATCAAGAACTGACTCGTTTATCAAATGAAGGTTTAACCTTTACTGAGGAGATTGTCTTTTTCTATCAGTTCATGAAAATACTCAAACCAAGAAGCTTCAAGAGGAATGTGAGGCAAAACATCTCTCAGGTAAACTTCTTTATTTTGTTTTTGAAGGTTTTAAGGTTTCATCCGCAGCAAGGTCACTTTCTCTTAAAGTAGTTTCTTCACATTTCTGCTTCTTCTCTGTTCAGACGATTCTGATGAACGACTGATGAAAGTTACATTTTGTTTAACAGAAATACTCAGTAAGACACAGGCGTATAAAGTGGGGCAGCCATGTCAACCTCCTTCAGTAAGAGGTAAGTCAGAAGTCAGAAAGTTTACACATCTTCTGCCGAAAATTTAAAACATACCTCTTCCGAACATACCTTGAATAAAAAAAAAAAAAAAACACTGACAACTTTTGAAACTAACACTTTAGTAGCACTTTGTAGTTTTGCTTTATTTTGAAGAAGTTGTACTTTCTTGATTCTTGTTGTTGTGGGTCTGTACCCTCGGGGTTGAATGCACTTATTGTAAGTCGCTTTGGATAAAGGCGTCAGCTAAATGAAATGTAATGTAAAGTAAGTCACACATGAGCTTCTCCTGATGATGATTAAAGAAACAGTGAAGGACTGAGGGATACAGTCACTTTAGCTGAGTCTCAGTTCAGCGGCTGCATCCTTCAGAGGACGCGGTCGACCCGACCCACGAAGGAGGCTTCAGTTCTGTTACCTATCAACAGAACTGAAGTTAAACAAGATGAGAAATTGTTTAAGCTCCTTTGGTTTATTTTAACATTTGTCCCATTAGATGTTCAGTTAAATTAAACCATGATAACGAGAAGCATCAGACGTCTAAACGCCTGCCGGCTCCATCAACCTTTTGAAAAAAGGGGTTGTCACCTAAGTGCAATGAATTCTGGGAAAGTTTTGGGCAGGAAGGATCCACCCGATGGAGTTTTTGTTTCTCTTGGTTAGACGGATGCATTTGTCGGCTCCATTTGAAGGAGCCTCTGATATGAGACAGCGTAGTCACTGCCCCTGGATTAAGACTCAGCTATTGACTGTAACTGCAGTTGCAGAATAGTTGCCTTGCTCAAGGGCAGTGTACCACCACCCTCTCAAACTCAAATTTTCATCAGTCTTTCAAAACTCTTCACATTCAAAGTCACTGCAGCTTCCAGATCTAAAGTAACCAGTGATTTCCTTTGCTGTTATCTCTCCAAAGAGCAAACATGTCCGAGCTGCGAGGACGGCTGGGAGCCACATGGAGGAAAGTGCTACTTCTTCTCCTCAGTTAAGTTAACCTGGATTGAGAGTAGAAGACAATGCAAATCAATGAGAGGAGACCTGGTTGTGATAAACAGCAGAGAGGAGCAGGTATAAAACACTGCTGAAGGTCGATGTTCTCATATTTTATCACATCATCACAGATAAATCACCTTCTGCTCTTCAGAGAATCTTGGAGTCTAGAGTGATGGAAAAAATGGACAAAGCTGAGTTCTGGATCGGACTGACAGACTCAGAGGAAGAGAGTGAATGGCTTTGGGTGGACAACACACGACTGGATCGAAGGTTTGTTATTAAGAAAACACTTTTTGTTATCAACGTCAGTATGAAGGTTTTCATGGATCTGGTTCTGTGTTTCCCAGTTTGACGTTTTGGCGTGAGGGCGAGCCAAACAACTGGAATGTGACGAATCCTGATGGAGAGGACTGTGTGACGATGTGGGAGAAAGACGGAGCCACGGACCTGAAGATCTGGTTCGATCAACCCTGCAAATCACCTCATGAATATATTTGTGAGAAACCACAAAAAGCATGAGCCTGAATCCAGTTGGATCAGATTGAGCTCGAGTCCTCAGCCACTTTCACAAACTGAGGCATGAAGCTTCATTAATGAGGATCTTCTTCAGACATAAACAATTTCAAATGATATCTAGAGTCTCATATGTTCTTCAGTTTCCTTCTTATGTTAAATTGACGTCTACTCCTCCCTCATATAAAATCTATGAATATTAAAGATTATATATAATATCTCCTTCTTTCCTGTTGAGTCTATTCTGAGTGTTTGTGTGAGAAACTAGAGATTGAGAACATCTCAACCTCTTCGGGAAAAATGTTTACTGACATTTATTAATGTGGTGAGAAGTTATTTTGAGTCATTTTCTCATAGACTTCTATAGAAACAACCAGTGGAGTCGCCCTCTGCTGGTTGGGTGAGAGAATACAAGTTTCAGGCACTACTGAATTAGCTTCTCTGTACAGACCTGGAGTCAGTTCTTATTTACACTCCATAGTTTTGACTTAAAACATGAATGAAGAAATATGGCTTCACTGCGTTTGAGGCAGAGATCCAAGTCTTTCTCTATCCGGAGAGATGGGAAGGAAAATCAAACATAACTTTTCAAAACTTTCTTCTTTATTCCAAATAAAATGACGCAGATCTCAGGTCAGAACTGAAAGTGTTGACATTCAACCGACTGAAAGGAAACAAACAGTAAAACATGAATGTGCAGCGACTGGAGAGAAGTGAACTGCGTCAGAACCGGAAGTCTTGATGAAGATGTCTCTTCTTCACAGTTTCTATCAGAAAGAATGTCTTTAACAACTAGAACAAGAACATGTGGACGAGGTGTCGTCTGTTGTCCGTTGGGCCGAAGCTCTGCTACCTTCTGTCCTGCAGCTCTCGGACTGTGAGGAGTCGAGTGAGCATGGCCTCCATGGTGTCGCCATCCAGTGGGGAAGAGGAGAACCAGTGGGGGCTACTGGGAACACAGCAGCGATCTGGCCGAAGGAAAAACAAGTCGCTGCGCTGCTTCACCGACTCAGAGCTGAAAGGAAGCAGAGAAAGACGTTTACATTTCAATGTTGGGACCTGGTACTTGGGAACTTCAGTTCGGTCTACATGTGTAGTCAAAAGCCTAAAGCCACATGTCTCTTTTTTCCGGAGAAATCAGAGCCCTAAGAACTCAGTCTCCCAGGGTGCCTCAACGTCACACAGAGGTGTGAAAACTGACCGGAGACACAAGGGTCAACCACTATTGGTCACTCTGGGCCCCATGACCTCTGAGGTCATCGGGCCAATATAAGGCCAAGTCCCCCCCTCTTCAAGACTATTTATTCGATTCCTTGTGATGTTTATAAGTTTGATATGTGTTGCTGTGATATTTTGGTTAATAGTTATTTGAAATTCATGTTAGTTATGCTCTTCAGTCTTTCCTTGCAGGCCTCTACTAAATTTCTCTAATTTGGCTACAACACAGACACACGCATATCTCAAAACCAATCTCTCTGACCCCCGCTACATGTTGTTGGGAAATGTTTTTTGTGAAAATAAAAATAATAAATGTTACATTTTAACTGCTCAGGCGTCCTCAACTTAAAGTGCGAGTCAGACACTCACCACTTGGAGAGGTAGAACTCATAGAGTCTGACCGGGCAGTGGAGCGGGTTCTCCAGGTTCTCCATCATCTCCAGGACAATCTCCACGTTGTCTTTCTTACGTTTTTTAGCAGGAACTCCGTCTGTGTCAGATAAACATGACAAAGCAAACACAAGAGGAGGTAATGAGATGTGATCTTCTTCATCACTGTTGTGTCTTCAAGTCGTGTTGGTACCTGGCTGAGCTTCAGTGGATGTGGGCGGGTAGAAGCACAGAGAAGTGGTCCGGGTGTGGTTCAGGTTGGTTCTGGTGCAGCAGGTGAGCTGGGTGAAGGACAGCTGGCGGTGCTGCTCCATCGTGGTGAAGCCAAAGTACTTGCAGCAGAAGAAGAGTAGGGTGTTGAGGAGGACGATGGGGGAGTACGCCCCCAACTGGACGTAACCTGCCGGGGAGAACAAACAGGATCTCTGAGCAGATCCGAGTTGATCTGAGACAGAAAATAAAAGATAAAGACCTGGACTCGGACTCACCAGCGGCGAGTCCCGTCAACTGAGGCGCGGGTTAATTGCACAAAACTCACTGGACGGGTCATTGTGTAGCATCTGAAAAAGGAGTCATTCCGGAATGTTAAATATGTAAAAAGGTTTATAGGTTTTGTACGTAAGCGTAAACTTAATCCTGAAATTGTTTATTCTATAAGAAATCTCTTCACTTCCTTTGTGAAACATTCAAACTGAATCTCTTCACTCACGTCTGAGACGTCACTGTTAGAAAACAACAAATATCCGTTTTGAACAAAACTTGAGGAAGTGAATTATGTTAATGATCTGGTCTGGAGGAACTACACGTCTTCTTAGAGCCTTCAGCTCATTTGAGTCTGACAGGAAAGATTAGAACAGTTTTCCACCAGGTGTCTGAGAAAACTAAATTTATTTCCAAATTTATCCTCACTGATGGTCTCACAGCAGGAAAATGTCTGGAGCTGAAGTTCTTCATAACATTAAGTTCACAAGAGCACGAGGAAACACAAAAGGTGAGTTTTAAAGTATTATACTGAATTCCGAGTGTACACATTGTTTTATATTATTATTATTATTATTCATTTTAGATGTTAAAACAGTTAGGTGTTCATTTGGAAATTGTTCATTTTCATCAGTCTTTGACTCGGTGGACTTGACTTCCCTGTTTTTCCATTTTGTAAAACTGAAACGTCAGTCTCCAGGATTCGTCCCTTGTATTTTTCTGTTTGACAGAAACATGAACACTTTTACCAGCAGAACATAAATGTACATATTTGTATATTTTTGTGTTGCAGAAGCCACACCCTCTACGGATGATCCCGTTTATTGCAACGTCAGTTACTCAGAAACTCAGCGACCTGGTGGGTGATAAACTGCACGGAACTATTTTAACAATCGTGTCACAAGTTTTTCAAAGGAAATGACCCAAACAAATATTCTGCCGGTTTTTCATTGTTGATTCTGAAGACACCACTAATGACCTTAAGACCTTTTCAATATTTTCTGACTTTGTATTAGAGGAAAAATAATGAGCAGATCAAATGATAATGGACATAAGTTAGTTGCAGCCATATGGTTTTGTATACTAAAGTAAAAATAACATTCCTGTCCTAAACCTTGACTTCAATCACATAATAAAATGTGTTTTCTACTTTTAATAGATTTAACCCTCATGTACATTGGATCAGTTTGAAGCCACTTCTTGATTAAAATGGAATTTCAATTCTATTTAAAAGATTAAGAGAAAGTGTAAAAAACGATCTGCGTGTGTTTCCTGTACAAAGATGAGAGGATGGTCAGTGGTGTGTGGTTCCAAAAAAATGAGGAAGTGACAGAGAAATATTTATTGTCATCTCCAAAGAAGCAGTCGAGCCTTCTACTTCCTGTCGGCTACACTCGCTCCTGGTTTTTACAAATTCATCTTTAATCTGTTAGGGTTGATTTCTGTTGGTCGTTGGTCGACTGTAAAAACAAAAGACATGAAAGTGGGACTTCATCTTTAAAGACTGTAATGAATATTAGACATTTATCTCCATCATCTTTCTCTTCTGCTGTTGAACAACCTGCAGCATCAAACAGGCGTTCAGGGGTCACATCGGAGCGAGTGGCCCTGCTGGTCCTCAGTGTTCTCCTGGCAGCTGCCGTCACAGCTCTTGGTGTAACCCGTGAGTTTGATTCCTAGAAGTACATTTTGCAGGATAAGGCATAAAATCTGTCCAAACTCTTCTTGAAATTAAAACTTTTACTTTTTAGATGTTTGTTTGTGTAGATGTAAAATCAACAAACGGAATTTAACAACATTTCAAGTTAATGATTCTCCTGCTCGTCATCAAGAACTGACTCGTCAAATTAATGTTTAACCTTTACTGATGAGATTGTCTTTTTCTATTCAGTTTATGAGAATACTCAAACCATAAAGAATTTCCAAAAGAGTCTCCAAAACCTTCAAGATGAGGCTAAAAATCTCACAGGTAAACTTCTTCATTTTGTTTCTGAAGTTTTAAGGTTTCATCCGCAGCAAGGTCACTTTCTCATGAAGTAGTTTCTTCACATTTCTGCCTCTTCTCTGTTCAGACGATTCAGATGAAAGTTACATTTTGTTTAACAGGAAACCTCAGTGGGACAGAACCGTGGAAAGTGGAGCAGCCAACTAAACCTCCTTCAGTAAGAAGTAAGTCAGACATTAGCTTCTCCTGATGATGATTAAAGAAACAGTGAAGGACTGACGGATACATTCACTTCAGCTGAGTCTCAGTTCAGCGGCTGCATCCTTCAGAGGACGCGGTCGACCCGACCCACGAAGGAGACTTCCTGGTGGGTCGGGAACAGAAACCAGACGTTCTCATCTACAAAGGATTATTTTAACATTTGTCCCATTAGATGTTCAGTTAAATTAAAGCTTGATAACGAGAAGCATCAGACGTCTCAACGCCTGCCGGCTCCATCAACCTTTTGAAAAAGGGTTTGTCACCTAAGTGCAATGCATTCTGGGATAGGTTGGGACAGGAAGGATCCACCCATCGGAGCCTTTGTTTCTCTGGGTTAGACGGATGCATTTGTCGGCCCCATTTGAAGGAGCCTCTGATATGAGAAAGCGGAAAGTTGCAGAATAGCTGCCTTGCTCGCTCTCAAACTCAAATTTCTAAATTCAAAGTCACTGCAGCTTCCAGATTTAAAGTAACCAGTGATTTCCTTTGCTGTTATCTCTCCAAAGATAAAACTTGTCCGAGCTGCGAGGACGGCTGGGAGCCACATGGAGGAAAGTGCTACTTCTTCTCCTCAGTTACTTTAACCTGGGATCAGAGTAGAAAACAATGCAAATCAATGAGAGGAGACCTGGTTGTGATAAACAGCAGAGAGGAGCAGGTATAAAACACTGCTGCAGGTCGATGTTCTCATATTTTATCACATCGTCAAAGATAAATCACCTTCTGCTCTTCAGAGATTCCTGGTGTCTAGAGTGAGTGAAAAAAAGGAAAAACCATATGAAATGTTCTGGATCGGACTGACAGACTCAAAGAAAGAGGGTGAATGGATTTGGGTGGACGACACACGACTGAATGCAAGGTTTGTTATTGAGAAAACACTTTTTCTGATCGACGTCAGTATGAAGGTTTTCATGGATCCGGTTCTGTGTTTCCCAGTTTGACGTTTTGGCATGAGGGCGAGCCAAACAACTGGAAAAGGCCTGATCGTGATGGAGAGAACTGTGTGACGATGTGGGAGAAAGACGGAGTCAAGAACCTGAAGACCTGGTTCGATCAATCCTGCAAATCATCTCAAAAAAGTATTTGTGAGAAACTAGAAAAAGCATGAGCCTGAATCCAGTTGGATCAGATTGAGCTCGAGTCCTCAGCCACTTTCACAAACTGAGGCATGAATCTTTGTTAATGAAGATCTTCTTCAGAAATAAACAACTTTGAATAATATCTAGAGTCTCATATGTTCTTCAGTTTCCTTGTTATTTTAAAGTGACGTCTACTCCTCCCTCATATAAAATCTATGAGTATTAAAGATTATATATAATATCTCCTTCTTTCCTGTTGAGTCTATTCTGAGTGTTTGTGTGAGAAACTAGAGATTGAGAACATCTCAACCTCCTCTGGAAAAATGTTTACTGACATTTATTAATGTGGTGAGAAGTTATTTTGAGTCATTTTCTCATAGACTTCAATAGAAACAACCAGTGGAGTCGCCCTCTGCTGGTTGGTTGAGAGAATACAGGTTTCAGGCACTTCTGCATTAGCTTCTCTGTACAGACCTGGAGTCAGTTCTTATTTACACTCAATAGTTTTGACTTAAAACATGAATGAAGAAATATGGCTTCACTGCGTTTGAGGCAGAGATCCAAGTCTTTCTCTATCCGGAGAGATGGGAATGAAAATCAAACATAACTTTTCAAAACTTTCTTCTTTATTCCAAATAAAATGACGCAGATCTCAGGTCAGAACTGAAAGTGTTGACATTCAACCGACTGAAAGGAAACAAACAGTAAAACATGAATGTGCAGCGACTGGAGAGAAGTGAACTGCGTCAGAACCGGAAGTCTTGATGAAGATGTCTCTTCTTCACAGTTTCTATCAGAAAGAATGTCTTTAACAACTAGAACAAGAACATGTGGACGTGGTGTCGTCTGTTGTCTGTTGGGCCGAAGCTCTGCTACCTTCTGTCCTGCAGCTCTCGGACTGTGAGGAGTCGAGTGAGCATGGCCTCCATGGTGTCGCCATCCAGTGGGGAAGAGGAGAACCAGTGGGGGCTACTGGGAACACAGCAGCGATCTGGCCGAAGGAAAAACAAGTCGCTGCGCTGCTTCACCGACTCAGAGCTGAAAGGAAGCAGAGAAAGACGTTTACATTTCAATGTTGGGACCTGGTACTTGGGAACTTCAGTTCGGTCTACATGTGTAGTCAAAAGCCTAAAGCCACATGTCTCTTTTTTCCGGAGAAATCAGAGCCCTAAGAACTCAGTCTCCCAGGGTGCCTCAACGTCACAGAGAGGTGTGAAAACTGACCGGAGACACAAGGGTCAACCACTATTGGTCACTCTGGGCCCCATGACCTCTGAGGTCATCGGGCCAATATAAGGCCAAGTCCCCCCCTCTTCAAGACTATTTATTCGATTCCTTGTGATGTTTATAAGTTTGATATGTGTTGCTGTGATATTTTGGTTAATAGTTATTTGAAATTCATGTTAGTTATGCTCTTCAGTCTTTCCTTGCAGGCCTCTACTAAATTTCTCTAATTTGGCTACAACACAGACACACGCATATCTCAAAACCAATCGCTCTGACCCCCGCTACATGTTGTTGGGAAATGTTTTTTGTGAAAATAAAAATAATAAATGTTACATTTTAACTGCTCAGGCGTCCTCAACTTAAAGTGCGAGTCAGACACTCACCACTTGGAGAGGTAGAACTCATAGAGTCTGACCGGGCAGTGGAGCGGGTTCTCCAGGTTCTCCATCATCTCCAGGACATTCTCCACGTTGTCTTTCTTACCTTTTTTAGCAGGAACTCCGTCTGTGTCAGATAAACATGACAAAGCAAACACAAGAGGAGGTAATGAGATGTGATCTTCTTCATCACTGTTGTGTCTTCAAGTCGTGTTGGTACCTGGCTGAGCTTCAGTGGATGTGGGCGGGTAGAAGCGCAGGGAAGTGGTCCGGGTGTGGTTCAGGTTGGTTCTGGTGCAGCAGGTGAGCTGGGTGAAGGACAGCTGGCGGTGCTGCTCCACTGTGGTGAAGCCAAAGTACTTGCAGCAGAAGAAGAGTAGGGTGTTGAGGAGGACGATGGGGGAGTACGCCCCCAACTGGACGTAACCTGCCGGGGAGAACAAACAGGATCTCTGAGCAGATCCGAGTTGATCTGAGACAGAAAATAAAAGATAAAGACCTGGACTCGGACTCACCAGCGGCGAGTCCCGTCAACTGAGGCGCGCGTTGATTGGACAAAACTCACTGGATGGGTCATTGTGTAGCATCTGAAAAAGGAGTCATTCCGGAATGTTAAATATGTAAAAAGGTTTATAGGTTTTGTACGTAAGCGTAAACTTAATCCTGAAATTGTTTATTCTATAAGAAATCTCTTCACTTCCTTTGTGAAACATTCAAACTGAATCTCTTCACTCACGTCTGAGACGTCACTGTTAGAAAACAACAAATATCCGTTTTGAACAAAACTTGAGGAAGTGAATTATGTTAATGATCTGGTCTGGAGGAACTACACGTCTTCTTAGAGCCTTCAGTTCATTTGAGTCTGACAGGAAAGATTAGAACAGTTTTCCACCAGGTGTCTGACAAAACTAAATTTATTTCCAAATTTATCATCACTGATGGTCCCACAGCAGGAAAATGTCTGAAGCTGAAGTTCTTCATAACATTAAGTTCACAAGAGCACGAGGAAACACAAATGGTGAGTTTTAAAGTATTATACTGAATTCCGAGTGTACACATTGTTTTATATTATTATTATTATTATTCTTTTGAGATGTTAAAACAGTGAGTTGTTTATTTGGAAATTGTTAATTTTCATCAGTCTTTGACTCGGTGGACTTGATTTCCCTGTTTTTCCATTTTGTTAAACTGAAACATTCCAGAAGTCTCTGGGATTCATCCCTTGTGTTTTTCTGTTTGACAGAAACATGAACACTTTTACCAGCAGAACATAAATGTACATATTTGTATATTTTTGTGTTGCAGTGGCCACACCCTCTACGGATGAACCCACTTATTGCAACATCAGTTACTCAGAAACTCAGCGACCTGGTGGGTGATAAACTGCACGGAACTATTTTAACAATCGTGTCACAAGTTTTTAATGGAAATGAAAAGACCCCAAAAAATATTATCGATTTTCATTTCTTCTGGTTTTTGATTGTTGATTCTGAAGACACCAATAATGACCTAAAGACCTTTTCAATATTTTCTGACTTTGTATTATAAGAAAAAATTATCTGCAAATAAAATGATATGGACTTTAGTTAGTTGCAGCCATATTGTTGTGTATACCAAAGTTAAAACAACATTCATGTCTTAAACCTTGAATTCAATCACATAATAAAATGTGTTTTCTGCCTTTGAATGATTTTGACCCTCATGTACATTGCATCAGTTTGAAGCCACTTCTGTGAATAAATGTTCAATAGTTCGAGTAAAAACGAAGTTCAATTCTATTTAAACCATTAAGAGAAGGAGTTAAAACTCTCAGCATGTGTTTCCTGTAAAAAGGTTGAAGAAAAACTAAAATGACGAAGTGACTAAAATATTTATAGTCAACCTCAAAGAAGCAGTCGAGCCTTCTACTTCCTGTCGGCTACACTCGCTCCTGGCTTTTACAAATTCATCTTTAATCTGTTAGGGTTCATTTCTGTTGGTCGACTGTTAAAACTAAAGAAATGAAAGTGGGACTTCATCTTTAAAGACTGTAATGAATATTAGACATTTATCTCCAGCATCTTTCTCTTCAACAGGCTCCAAACAACCTGCAGCATCAAACAGGCGTTCGGGGGTCACATCGGAGCGAGTGGCCCTGCTGGTCCTCAGTGTTCTCCTGGCAGCTGCCGTCATAGCTCTTGGTGTAACCCGTGAGTTTGATTCCTAGAAGTACATTTTGCAGAATAAGTCATAAAATCTGTCCAAACTCTTCTTGAAATTAAACCTTTTGCTTTTAGATGTTTGTTTGTGTTGATGTAAAATCAACAAACGGAATTTAAGAACATTTCAAATTAATGATTCTCCTGCTCGTCATCAAGAACTGACTCGTTTATCAAATGAAGGTTTAACCTTTACTGATGAGATTGTCTTTTTCTAATCAGTTCATGAAAATACTCAAACCAAGAAGAATCTCCAAAAGTTTCAAGAGGAATGTGAGGCAAAACATCTCTCAGGTAAACTTCTTCATTTTGTTTCTGAGGGTTTTAAGGTTTCATCCGCAGCAAGGTCACTTTCTCTTGAAGTAGTTTCTTCACATTTCTGCTTCTTCTCTGTTCAGACGATTCTGATGAACGACTGATGAAAGTTACATTGTGTTTAACAGGAAACCTCAGTGGGACAGAACCATGGAAAGTGGAGCAGACAACTAAACCTCCTTCAGTAAGAGGTAAGTCACACATGAGCTTCTCCTGATGATGATTAAAGAAACAGTGAAGGACTGACGGATACAGTCACTTCAGCTGAGTCTCAGTTCAGCGGCTGCATCCTTCAGAGGTTGCGGTCAACCCGACCCACGAAGGAGGCGTCCTGGTGGGTCGGGAACAGAAACCAGACGTTCTCATCTACAAAGGATTTCCATGGTCCTGTCTGTCCTTACTGCTGTTACCTAGTTGTTCCTTGGTTTATATTAACATTTTGTCTCATTAGATGTTCAGTTAAATTAAAGCTTGATAACGAGAAGCATCGGAAGTCTCAACGCCTGCCGGCTCCATCAACCTTTTGAAAAAGGATTTGTCACCTAAGTGCAATGCATTCTGGGATAGGTTGGGACAGGAAGGATCCACCCGTTGGAGCCTCTGTTTCTCTGGGTTAGACGGATGAATTTGTCGGCCCCATTTGAAGGAGCCTCTGATATGAGACAGCGTAGTCACTGCCCCTGGATTAAGACTCAGCTATTGACTGTAACTGCAGTTGCAGAATAGCTGCCTTGCTCAAGGGCTGTGTACCACCACCCTCTCAAACTCAAATTTTCATCAGTCTTTCAAAACTCTTCACATTCAAAGTCACTGCAGCTTCCAGATCTAAAGTAACCAGTGATTTCTACGGTGGCCCTGAGAGCTCAACGAACAGCAACTTAAGAAAACACATGCAAGTTGACAAAACACAAGCAAAGTAAGACAACATCTTCATCAATTTCACAACACAACACAACACATTACAGAAACGCGCAGCAATAGACGAACGCCCTGCAAATAGACAAACGTGCTGCAAATAGAGAAACGCGCTGCAAGTAGAGGAGAAAACACAACAGAAGTGTTTCCAGAGGACAGCTAAAAGTGATGGACAATGCTGCCACAGGAGACACAAAAACGTCCAATACACCATACAAATTTGGTTCCACACAGGGGTCGGCAACCCGCGGCTCTTGAGCCGAACGCGGCTCTTCAGCCCCTCGGCAGTGGCTGTACAGTACAGTGGTGTTCATATGTTTTGCAAACGCTGAACTAAACAAATCACTTTTCATATTATTAACGTGAACGTAACGATGAACGTGAGTGAACGTCACGTAAATTTGTTTAACCATCATCGTATCAGGCCCTCATGAAATACCAGGAGCGGGCGAGTGTCTGTCTGTTTGGCCTGATAAGATGATGATTTAAAAACTGTACGTGACGTTCACTCACGTTCATCGTTACGTTCACGTTAATAATATGAAAAGTGATTCGTTTAGTTCAGCGTTTGCAAAACATATGAACACCACTGTACTGTACAGCCACTGCCGAGGGGCTGAAGAGCCGCGTTCGGCTCCAGAGCTGCGGGTGGCCAAACCCTTTGTGGAACCAAATTTGTATGGTGTATTGGACGTTTTTTAGCCTGACGTTGTCAGACTCACAATTCTAGTCAGAATGTGAGTCTGAGACCGCTCCATTGGGCTGTGATTATGGGGCGTCTTTCAACTGACCAGGAAATAAAATTCCTCTTCGCTCAATTGGATAGACCTACAACCAATCAGAGCAACGTAGTATGTGACTTATGCTAAGCAACGCATTGTGAGTTATTTACTAACGCCGGGTTCACACCGGACACTTCAGCGCAGCGCCAAGCCTTAAATTACAGCTGGCTCCCATCCACTCCTATGTTAAACCTTTGTGCCGGTCACACCGGAGGCTGAAGCACCGCGCTCCTCAACGGAGCGACTCCAGACCGAACTTCCCGACCTAAAATGTTGTGGGCGGGGCTAAATTTGTCTGGCATCCAGGCTAGACGTTTTTGTGTCTCCTGTGGCAGCAGTGTCCATCACTTTTAGCTGTCCTCTGGAAACACTTCTGTTGTGTTTTCTCCTCTACTTGCAGCGCGTTTCTCTAATTGCAGCGCGTTTGTCTATTTGCTGCGCATTTCTGTAATGTGTTGTGATGTGTTGTGAAATTGATGAAGATGTTTTCTTACTTTGCTTGTATTTTGTCAACTTGCATGTGTTTTCTTAAGTTGCTGTTTGTTGAGCTCTCAGGGCCACCGTAGTTTTCCTTTGCTGTTATCTCTCCAAAGAGGAAACATGTCCGAGGTGCGAGGACGGCTGGGAGCCACATGGAGGAAAGTGCTACTTCTTCTCCTCGGTTAAGTTAACCTGGAATGAGAGTAGAACACGCTGCAAATCAATGGGCGGAGACCTGGTTGTGATAAACAGCAGAGAGGAGCAGGTATAAAACACTGCTGCAGGTCGATGTTCTCATATTTTTATCGTCACAGATAAATCACCTTCTCCTCTCAGAGATTCCTGCAGTCTAGACTGATGAAAAAAATGTGCAAACCTGAGGACGAGTTCTGGATCGGACTGACAGACTCAGAGGAAGAGGGTGAATGGCTTTGGGTGGACGACACACGACTGAATGCAAGGTTTGTTATTGAGAAAACACTTTTACGTGATCTACGTCAGTATGAAGGTTTTCATGGATCCGGTTCTGTGTTTCCCAGTTTGACGTTTTGGTGTGAGGGCGAGCCAAACAACCTGAAAGGGAAGAATCCTGATGGAGAGGACTGTGTGACGATGTGGGCGGAAGACAAAGCCAAGCACCTGAAGACCTGGATCGATCAATCCTGCAAATCATCTCTTAAAAGTATTTGTGAGAATCCAGAAAGAAAAGCATGAGCCTGAATCCAGTTGGATCAGATTGAGCTCGAGTCCTCAGCCACTTTCACAAACTGAGGCATGAAGCTTTATTAATGAAGATCTTCTCCAGACATAAACAATTTCAAATGATATCTAGAGTCTCTTATGTTCTTCAGTTTCCTTGTTATTTTAAAGTGACGTCTACTCCTCCCTCATATAAAATCTATGAATATTAAAGATTATATATAATATCTCCTTCCTTCCTGTTGAGTCTATTCTGAGTGTTTGTGTGAGAAACTAGAGATTGAGAACATCTCAACCTCCTCTTGAAAAATGTTTACTGACATTTATTAATGTGGTGAGAAGTTATTTTGAGTCATTTTCTCATAGACTTCTATAGAAACAACCAGTGGAGTCGCCCTCTGCTGGTCGCATGAGAGAATACAAGTTTCAGGCACTTCTACGTTGGCTTCTATCTACAGACCTGGAGTCAGTTCTTATTTACACTCAACAGTTTTATCTTAAAACATGAATGAAGAAATATGGTTCCTCTGTGGGTGAGGCAGAGATCCAAGTCTTTCTCTATCCGGAGAGATGGGAAGGAAAATCAAACATAACTTTTCAAAACTTTCTTCTTTATTCCAAATAAAATGACGCAGATCTCAGGTCAGAACTGAAAGTGTTGACGTTCAACCGACTGAAAGGAAACAAACAGTAAAACATGAATGTGCAGCGACTGGAGAGAAGTGAACTGCGTCAGAACCGGAAGTCTTGATGAAGATGTCTCTTCTTCACAGTTTCTATCAGAAAGAATGTCTTTAACAACTAGAACAAGAACATGTGGACGTGGTGTCGTCTGTTGTCCGTTGGGCCGAAGCTCTGCTACCTTCTGTCCTGCAGCTCTCGGACTGTGAGGAGTCGAGTGAGCATGGCCTCCATGGTGTCGCCATCCAGTGGGGAAGAGGAGAACCAGTGGGGGCTACTGGGAACACAGCAGCGATCTGGCCGAAGGAAAAACAAGTCGCTGCGCTGCTTCACCGACTCAGAGCTGAAAGGAAGCAGAGAAAGACGTTTACATTTCAATGTTGGGACCTGGTACTTGGGAACTTCAGTTCGGTCTACATGTGTAGTCAAAAGTCTAAAGCCACACGTCTCTTTTTTCCGGAGAAATCAGAGCCCTAAGAACTCAGTCTCCCAGGGTGCCTCAACGTCACACAGAGGTGTGAAAACTGACCGGAGACACAAGGGTCAACCACTATTGGTCACTCTGGGCCCCATGACCTCTGAGGTCATCGGGCCAATATAAGGCCAAGTCCCCCCCTCTTCAAGACTATTTATTCGATTCCTTGTGATGTTTATAAGTTTGATATGTGTTGCTGTGATATTTTGGTTAAAAGTTATTTGAAATTCATGTTAGTTATGCTCTTCAGTCTTTCCTTGCAGGCCTCTACTAAATTTCTCTAATTTGGCTACAACACAGACACACGCATATCTCAAAACCAATCTCTCTGACCCCCGCTACATGTTGTTGGGAAATGTTTTTTGTGAAAATAAAAATAATAAATGTTACATTTTAACTGCTCAGGCGTCCTCAACTTAAAGTGCGAGTCAGACACTCACCACTTGGAGAGGTAGAACTCATAGAGTCTGACCGGGCAGTGGAGCGGGTTCTCCAGGTTCTCCATCATCTCCAGGACATTCTCCACGTTGTCTTTCTTACCTTTTTTAGCAGGAACTCCGTCTGTGTCAGATAAACATGACAAAGCAAACACAAGAGGAGGTAATGAGATGTGATCTTCTTCATCACTGTTGTGTCTTCAAGTCGTGTTGGTACCTGGCTGAGCTTCAGTGGATGTGGGCGGGTAGAAGCACAGGGAAGTGGTCCGGGTGTGGTTCATGTTGGTTCTGGTGCAGCAGGTGAGCTGGGTGAAGGACAGCTGGCGGTGCTGCTCCATCGTGGTGAAGCCAAAGTACTTGCAGCAGAAGAAGAGTAGGGTGTTGAGGAGGACGATGGGGGAGTACGCCCCCAACTGGACGTAACCTGCCGGGGAGAACAAACAGGATCTCTGAGCAGATCCGAGTTGATCTGAGACAGAAAATAAAAGATAAAGACCTGGACTCGGACTCACCAGCGGCGAGTCCCGTCAACTGAGGCGCGCGTTGATTGGACAAAACTCACTGGATGGGTCATTGTGTAGCATCTGAAAAAGGAGTCATTCCGGAATGTTAAATATGTAAAAAGGTTTATAGGTTTTGTACGTAAGCGTAAACTTAATCCTGAAATTGTTTATTCTATAAGAAATCTCTTCACTTCCTTTGTGAAACATTCAAACTGAATCTCTTCACTCACGTCTGAGACGTCACTGTTAGAAAACAACAAATATCCGTTTTGAACAAAACTTGAGGAAGTGAATTATGTTAATGATCTGGTCTGGAGGAACTACACGTCTTCTTAGAGCCTTCAGCTCATTTGAGTCTGACAGGAAAGATTAGAACAGTTTTCCACCAGGTGTCTGAGAAAACTAAATTTATTTCCAAATTTATCCTCACTGATGGTCTCACAGCAGGAAAATGTCTGGAGCTGAAGTTCTTCATAACATTAAGTTCACAAGAGCACGAGGAAACACAAAAGGTGAGTTTTAAAGTATTATACTGAATTCCGAGTGTACACATTGTTTTATATTATTATTATTATTATTCATTTTAGATGTTAAAACAGTTAGGTGTTCATTTGGAAATTGTTCATTTTCATCAGTCTTTGACTCGGTGGACTTGACTTCCCTGTTTTTCCATTTTGTAAAACTGAAACGTCAGTCTCCAGGATTCGTCCCTTGTATTTTTCTGTTTGACAGAAACATTGACACTTTTACCAGCAGAACATAAATGTACATATATGTATATTTTTGTGTTGCAGAAGCCACACCCTCTACGGATGATCCCGTTTATTGCAACGTCAGTTACTCAGAAACTCAGCGACCTGGTGGGTGATAAACTGCACGGAACTATTTTAACAATCGTGTCACAAGTTTTTCAAAGGAAATGACCCAAACAAAATAGTCTGCCGGTTTTTCATTGTTGATTCTGAAGACACCACTAATGACCTTAAGATCTTTTCAATATTTTCTGACTTTGTATTAGAGGAAAAATAATGAGCAGATCAAATGATAATGGACATAAGTTAGTTGCAGCCATATGGTTTTGTATACTAAAGTAAAAATAACATTCCTGTCCTAAACCTTGACTTCAATCACATAATAAAATGTGTTTTCTACTTTTAATAGATTTAACCCTCATGTACATTGGATCAGTTTGAAGCCCATTCTTGATTAAAATGGAATTTCAATTCTATTTAAAAGATTAAGAGAAAGTGTAAAAAACGATCTGCGTGTGTTTCCTGTACAAAGATGAGAGGATGGTCAGTGGTGTGTGGTTCCAAAAAAATGAGGAAGTGACAGAGAAATATTTATTGTCATCTCCAAAGAAACAGTCGAGCCTTCTACTTCCTGTCGGCTACACTCGCTCCTGGTTTTTACAAATTCATCTTTAATCTGTTAGGGTTGATTTCTATTGGTCGTTGGTCGACTGTAAAAACAAAAGACATGAAAGTGGGACTTCATCTTTAAAGACTGTTATGAATATTAGACATTTATCTCCATCGTCTTTCTCTTCTGCTGTTGAACAGGCTCCAAACAACCTGCAGCATCAAACAGGCGATCGGGAGTCACATCGGAGCGAGTGGCCCTGCTGGTCCTCAGTGTTCTCCTTGCAGCTGCCGTCACAGCTCTTGGTGTAACCCGTGAGTTTGATTCCTAGAAGTACATTTTGATGGATAAGGCATAAAATCTGTCCAAACTCTTCTTGAAATTAAAACTTTTACTTTTTAGATGTTTGTTTGTGTTGATGTAAAATCAACAAACGGAATTTAACAACATTTCAAGTTAATGATTCTCCTGCTCGTCATCAAGAACTGACTCGTCAAATTAATGTTTAACCTTTACTGATGAGATTGTCTTTTTCTATTCAGTTTATGAGAATACTCAAACCATAAAGAATTTCCAAAAGAGTCTCCAAAACCTTCAAGATGAGGCTAAAAATCTCACAGGTAAACTTCTTCATTTTGTTTCTGAAGTTTTAAGGTTTCATCCGCAGCAAGGTCACTTTCTCTTAAAGTAGTTTCTTCACATTTCTGCTTCTTCTCTGTTCAGACGATTCAGATGAAAGTTACATTTTGTTTAACAGGAAACCTCAGTGGGACAGAACCGTGGAAAGTGGAGCAGCCAACTAAACCTCCTTCAGTAAGAAGTAAGTCAGACATTAGCTTCTCCTGATGATGATTAAAGAAACAGTGAAGGACTGACGGATACAGTCACTTCAGCTGAGTCTCAGTTCAGCGGCTGCATCCTTCAGAGGACGCGGTCGACCCGACCCACGAAGGAGGCTTCCTGGTGGGTCGGGAACAGAAACCAGACGTTCTCATCTACAAAGGATTATTTTAACATTTGTCCCATTAGATGTTCAGTTAAATTAAAGCTTGATAACGAGAAGCATCGGACGTGTCAACGCCTGCCGGCTCCATCAACCTTTTGAAAAAGGGTTTGTCACCTAAGTGCAATGCATTCTGGGATAGGTTGGGACAGGAAGGATCCACCCATCGGAGCCTTTGTTTCTCTGGGTTAGACGGATGCATTTGTCGGCCCCATTTGAAGGAGCCTCTGATATGAGAAAGCGGAAAGTTGCAGAATAGCTGCCTTGCTCGCTCTCAAACTCAAATTTCTAAATTCAAAGTCACTGCAGCTTCCAGATTTAAAGTAACCAGTGATTTCCTTTGCTGTTATCTCTCCAAAGATAAAACTTGTCCGAGCTGCGAGGACGGCTGGGAGCCACATGGAGGAAAGTGCTACTTCTTCTCCTCAGTTACTTTAACCTGGGATCAGAGTAGAAAACAATGCAAATCAATGAGAGGAGACCTGGTTGTGATAAACAGCAGAGAGGAGCAGGTATAAAACACTGCTGCAGGTCGATGTTCTCATATTTTATCACATCGTCACAGATAAATCACCTTCTGCTCTTCAGAGATTCCTGGTGTCTAGAGTGAGTGAAAAAAAGGACAAACCATATGAAATGTTCTGGATCGGACTGACAGACTCAAAGAAAGAGGGTGAATGGATTTGGGTGGATGACACACAACTGGATACAAGGTTTGTTATTGAGAAAAAACTTTTTGTGATCGACGTCAGTATGAAGGTTTTCATGGATCCGGTTCTGTGTTTCCCAGTTTGACGTTTTGGCATGAGGGCGAGCCAAACAACGTGAAAGGGCCTGATCGTGATGGAGAGAACTGTGTGACGATGTGGGAGAAAGACGGAGTCAAGAACCTGAAGACCTGGTTCGATCAATCCTGCAAATCATCTCAAAAAAGTATTTGTGAGAAACTAGAAAAAGCATGAGCCTGAATCCAGTTGGATCAGATTGAGCTCGAGTCCTCAGCCACTTTCACAAACTGAGGCATGAATCTTTGTTAATGAAGATCTTCTCCAGACATAAACAACTTTGAATAATATCTAGAGTCTCTTATGTTCTTCAGTTTCCTTGTTATTTTAAAGTGACGTCTACTCCTCCCTCATATAAAATCTATGAATATTAAAGATTATATATAATATCTCCTTCTTTCCTGTTGAGTCTATTCTGAGTGTTTGTGTGAGAAACTGGAGATTGAGAACATCTCAACCTCCTCGGGAAAAATGTTAACTGACATTTATTAATGTGGTGAGAAGTTATTTTGAGTCATTTTCTCATAGACTTCTATAGAAACAACCAGTGGAGTCGCCCTCTGCTGGTTGGTTGAGAGAATAGAGGATTCACGCATTGGCTTCTCTCTCCTGACCTGGAGTCAGTTCTTATTTACACTCCATAGTTTTATCTTAAAACATGAATGAAGAAATATGGCTTCACTGCGTTTGAGGCAGAGATCCAAGTCTTTCTCTATCCGGAGAGATGGGAAGGAAAATCAAACATAACTTTTCAAAACTTTCTTCTTTATTCCAAATAAAATGACGCAGATCTCAGGTCAGAACTGAAAGTGTTGACATTCAACCGACTGAAAGGAAACAAACAGTAAAACATGAATGTGCAGCGACTGGAGAGAAGTGAACTGCGTCAGAACCGGAAGTCTTGATGAAGATGTCTCTTCTTCACAGTTTCTATCAGAAAGAATGTCTTTAACAACTAGAACAAGAACATGTGGACGTGGTGTCGTCTGTTGTCCGTTGGGCCGAAGCTCTGCTACCTTCTGTCCTGCAGCTCTCGGACTGTGAGGAGTCGAGTCAGCATGGCCTCCATGGTGTCGCCATCCAGTGGGGAAGAGGAGAACCAGTGGGGGCTACTGGGAACACAGCAGCGATCTGGCCGAAGGAAAAACAAGTCGCTGCGCTGCTTCACCGACTCAGAGCTGAAATGAAACAGAGGAAGACGTTTACATTTCAGACAGGTCGTTACATCTGAACTGCTCAGGCGTCCTCAACTTAAAGTGCGAGTCAGACACTCACCACTTGGAGAGGTAGAACTCATAGAGTCTGACCGGGCAGTGGAGCGGGTTCTCCAGGTTCTCCATCATCTCCAGGACATTCTCCACGTTGTCTTTCTTACGTTTTTTAGCGGGAACTCCGTCTGTGTCAGATAAACATGACAAATCAAACACAAGAGGAGGTAATGAGATGTGATCTTCTTCATCACTGTTGTGTCTTCACAGTCGTGTTGGTACCTGGCTGAGTTTCAGTGGATGTGGGCGGGTAGAAGCGCAGGGAAGTGGTCCGGGTGTGGTTCAGGTTGGTTCTGGTGCAGCAGGTGAGCTGGGTGAAGGACAGCTGGCGGTGCTGCTCCACTGTGGTGAAGCCAAAGTACTTGCAGCAGAAGAAGAGCAGGGTGTTGAGGAGGACGATGGGGGAGTACGCCCCCAGCTGGACGTAACCTGCTGGGGATCTTGGTGAACTCGGTGGTGAACTGGCTGTAGATCACTTCACTGAATATGTTCTCCATGATATTGTTCTCCAACAGAACCCGCAGACAGACCCTCGTGCTTGTCGGCTATCGCCTCCTTCAGCTGCGCGCTGGGAGCCACATGTCTGCAGCGGAGGAGCAACTTTCACCGGGTCAGTGAAGAGTCGAGAAGCCGGAGACAGCGCAGCAGAGTCGGTCAGAAGAGACGGAGCCTCCGCCCCCTGTCCGCTACCACCGGTTAAACCCCTCCCTCCGTATGGACGATGCGGCGTCTGATTGGCTGTCCCGATGTTCTGTCAACTGAGACACTCGTCATTTTGTGAAATCCGAACAAAGAGTCATTCCGAAATGTTTAATACATAAAAACGTTTCTTTGTTTTCTACTTCAGCATAAACTTAATTCTGAAATTGTTAATTTTATAAGAATGTTTTTTTTTGTTTTAATTAATAATAAAAGATAAAGATTACTTAATTTCTTATTTTAGTAAAAAAAACTAGACAAACAATTGAGATGAAATCTGAAAATAATCCGCTGAATTAAGAAAAACAGTAGAATTATTGATGAATTTATAAATTAATTATGAAAAAGATAGCAGATTTATTTTTCTCCAGTGAATTTAATATGTTTCCATAGTTTTCATTGTTTATATTGTTGAGCATAATCTGCTTAAATTAATTCTCTTTGTGGACAAACTCTATGTAACCCAAAGGGAACACTTCAGAGTCATGTATATAATAGTATTAAAAAGTACTGGGAGATTTGTAATTAATCGAAATAAAACAACTTCTTCACTTCCTTTGTGAAACATTAAAACTGAATAACATCACTCACGTCTGAGACGTCACTATTAGAAAACAACAAATATCCGTTTGAACAAAACTTGAGGAAGTGAATTATGTTAATGATCTGGTCTGGAGGAACTAGACGTCTTCTTAGAGCCTTCAGCTCATTTGAGTCTGACAGGAAAGATTAGAACAGTTTTCCACTTGGTGTCTGAGAAAACTAAATTTATTTCCAAATTTATCATCACTGATGGTCCCACAGCAGGAAAATGGCTGAAGCTGAAGTTCTTCATAATATTAAGTTCACAAGAGCGAGGGGAACCACAGATGGTGAGTTTTAAAGTATAATACTGAATTCTGAGTGTACACATTGTTTTATATTATTATTCATTTGAGATGTTAAAACAGTGAGTTGTTCATTTGGAAATTGTTCATTTTCATCGGTCTTTGACTCGGTGGACTTGATTTCCCTGTTTTTACATTTTGTAAAAATTAAACATTCCAGAAGTCTCCAGGATTCGTCCCTTGTGTTTTTCTGTTTGACAGAAACATGAAGACTTTTACCAGCAGAACATAAATGTACATATATATATAATTTTGTGTTGCAGAAGCCACACCCTCTATGGATGATCCCATTTATTCCAACATCAGTTACTCAGAAACTCAGCGACCTGGTGGGTGATAAACTGCACGGAACTATTTTAACAATCGTGTCACAAGTTTTTCAAAGGAAATGAAAAGACCCCAAAAAATATCATCGATTTTCATTTCTTCTGGTTTTTGATTGTTGATTCTGTAGACACCACTAATGACCTAAATACCTTTTCAATATTTTCTGACTTTGTATTATAGGAAAAAATTATCTGCAAAAAAATGATAATGGACAGAAGTTAGTTGCAGCCATGTTGTTGAGTATACCAAAATTAAAATAACATTCATGTCTTAAACCTTGAATTCAATCACATAATAAAATGTGTTTTCTGCCTTTGAATGATTTTGACCCTCATGTACATTGAATCAGTTTGAAGCCACTTCTGTGAATAAATGTTCATCG
Organism: Platichthys flesus; assembly: GCF_949316205.1. Taxonomy (NCBI): domain Eukaryota; kingdom Metazoa; phylum Chordata; class Actinopteri; order Pleuronectiformes; family Pleuronectidae; genus Platichthys; species Platichthys flesus. Next base: position 2,573,631 of record NC_084961.1, read on the forward strand.
ATAGTTCGAGTAAAAAGGAAGTTCAATTCTATTTAAAAGATTAAGAGAAGGAGTAAAAACTCTCAGCGTGTGTTTCCTGTACAAAGGTTGAAGAAAAACTAAAATGACGAAGTGACAGAAAAATATTTATAGTCAAACTCAAAGAAGCAGTCGAGCCTTCTACTTCCTGTCGGCTACACTCGCTCCTGGCTTTTACAAATTCCTCTTTAATCTGTTGGGGTTGATTTCTGTTGGTCGTTGGTCGATTGTTAAAACCAAAGACGTGAAAGTGGGACTTCATCTTTAAAGACTGTAATGAATATTAGACATTTATCTCCATCATGTTTCTCTTCTTTTGTTGAACAACCTGCAGCATCAAACAGGCGATCGGGGGTCACATCGGAGCGAGTGGCCCTGCTGGTCCTCAGTGTTCTCCTGGCAGCTGCCGTCACAGCTCTTGGTGTAACCCGTGAGTTTGATTCCTAGAAGTACATTTTTAGAACAAGTCATAAAATCTGTCCAAACACTTCTTCAAACTAAAACTTTTGCTTTTAGATGTTTGATTGTGTTGATGTAAAACCAACAAACGGAAATTTACAACATCTCAAGTTAATGATTCTCCTGCTCGTCATCAAGAACTGACTCGTTTATCAAATGAAGGTTTAACCTTTACTGAGGAGATTGTCTTTTTCTATCAGTTCATGAAAATACTCAAACCAAGAAGCTTCAAGAGGAATGTGAGGCAAAACATCTCTCAGGTAAACTTCTTTATTTTGTTTTTGAAGGTTTTAAGGTTTCATCCGCAGCAAGGTCACTTTCTCTTAAAGTAGTTTCTTCACATTTCTGCTTCTTCTCTGTTCAGACGATTCTGATGAACGACTGATGAAAGTTACATTTTGTTTAACAGAAATACTCAGTAAGACACAGGCGTATAAAGTGGGGCAGCCATGTCAACCTCCTTCAGTAAGAGGTAAGTCAGAAGTCAGAAAGTTTACACATCTTCTGCCGAAAATTTAAAACATACCTCTTCCGAACATACCTTGAATAAAAAAAAAAAAAAAACACTGACAACTTTTGAAACTAACACTTTAGTAGCACTTTGTAGTTTTGCTTTATTTTGAAGAAGTTGTACTTTCTTGATTCTTGTTGTTGTGGGTCTGTACCCTCGGGGTTGAATGCACTTATTGTAAGTCGCTTTGGATAAAGGCGTCAGCTAAATGAAATGTAATGTAAAGTAAGTCACACATGAGCTTCTCCTGATGATGATTAAAGAAACAGTGAAGGACTGAGGGATACAGTCACTTTAGCTGAGTCTCAGTTCAGCGGCTGCATCCTTCAGAGGACGCGGTCGACCCGACCCACGAAGGAGGCTTCAGTTCTGTTACCTATCAACAGAACTGAAGTTAAACAAGATGAGAAATTGTTTAAGCTCCTTTGGTTTATTTTAACATTTGTCCCATTAGATGTTCAGTTAAATTAAACCATGATAACGAGAAGCATCAGACGTCTAAACGCCTGCCGGCTCCATCAACCTTTTGAAAAAAGGGGTTGTCACCTAAGTGCAATGAATTCTGGGAAAGTTTTGGGCAGGAAGGATCCACCCGATGGAGTTTTTGTTTCTCTTGGTTAGACGGATGCATTTGTCGGCTCCATTTGAAGGAGCCTCTGATATGAGACAGCGTAGTCACTGCCCCTGGATTAAGACTCAGCTATTGACTGTAACTGCAGTTGCAGAATAGTTGCCTTGCTCAAGGGCAGTGTACCACCACCCTCTCAAACTCAAATTTTCATCAGTCTTTCAAAACTCTTCACATTCAAAGTCACTGCAGCTTCCAGATCTAAAGTAACCAGTGATTTCCTTTGCTGTTATCTCTCCAAAGAGCAAACATGTCCGAGCTGCGAGGACGGCTGGGAGCCACATGGAGGAAAGTGCTACTTCTTCTCCTCAGTTAAGTTAACCTGGATTGAGAGTAGAAGACAATGCAAATCAATGAGAGGAGACCTGGTTGTGATAAACAGCAGAGAGGAGCAGGTATAAAACACTGCTGAAGGTCGATGTTCTCATATTTTATCACATCATCACAGATAAATCACCTTCTGCTCTTCAGAGAATCTTGGAGTCTAGAGTGATGGAAAAAATGGACAAAGCTGAGTTCTGGATCGGACTGACAGACTCAGAGGAAGAGAGTGAATGGCTTTGGGTGGACAACACACGACTGGATCGAAGGTTTGTTATTAAGAAAACACTTTTTGTTATCAACGTCAGTATGAAGGTTTTCATGGATCTGGTTCTGTGTTTCCCAGTTTGACGTTTTGGCGTGAGGGCGAGCCAAACAACTGGAATGTGACGAATCCTGATGGAGAGGACTGTGTGACGATGTGGGAGAAAGACGGAGCCACGGACCTGAAGATCTGGTTCGATCAACCCTGCAAATCACCTCATGAATATATTTGTGAGAAACCACAAAAAGCATGAGCCTGAATCCAGTTGGATCAGATTGAGCTCGAGTCCTCAGCCACTTTCACAAACTGAGGCATGAAGCTTCATTAATGAGGATCTTCTTCAGACATAAACAATTTCAAATGATATCTAGAGTCTCATATGTTCTTCAGTTTCCTTCTTATGTTAAATTGACGTCTACTCCTCCCTCATATAAAATCTATGAATATTAAAGATTATATATAATATCTCCTTCTTTCCTGTTGAGTCTATTCTGAGTGTTTGTGTGAGAAACTAGAGATTGAGAACATCTCAACCTCTTCGGGAAAAATGTTTACTGACATTTATTAATGTGGTGAGAAGTTATTTTGAGTCATTTTCTCATAGACTTCTATAGAAACAACCAGTGGAGTCGCCCTCTGCTGGTTGGGTGAGAGAATACAAGTTTCAGGCACTACTGAATTAGCTTCTCTGTACAGACCTGGAGTCAGTTCTTATTTACACTCCATAGTTTTGACTTAAAACATGAATGAAGAAATATGGCTTCACTGCGTTTGAGGCAGAGATCCAAGTCTTTCTCTATCCGGAGAGATGGGAAGGAAAATCAAACATAACTTTTCAAAACTTTCTTCTTTATTCCAAATAAAATGACGCAGATCTCAGGTCAGAACTGAAAGTGTTGACATTCAACCGACTGAAAGGAAACAAACAGTAAAACATGAATGTGCAGCGACTGGAGAGAAGTGAACTGCGTCAGAACCGGAAGTCTTGATGAAGATGTCTCTTCTTCACAGTTTCTATCAGAAAGAATGTCTTTAACAACTAGAACAAGAACATGTGGACGAGGTGTCGTCTGTTGTCCGTTGGGCCGAAGCTCTGCTACCTTCTGTCCTGCAGCTCTCGGACTGTGAGGAGTCGAGTGAGCATGGCCTCCATGGTGTCGCCATCCAGTGGGGAAGAGGAGAACCAGTGGGGGCTACTGGGAACACAGCAGCGATCTGGCCGAAGGAAAAACAAGTCGCTGCGCTGCTTCACCGACTCAGAGCTGAAAGGAAGCAGAGAAAGACGTTTACATTTCAATGTTGGGACCTGGTACTTGGGAACTTCAGTTCGGTCTACATGTGTAGTCAAAAGTCTAAAGCCACACGTCTCTTTTTTCCGGAGAAATCAGAGCCCTAAGAACTCAGTCTCCCAGGGTGCCTCAACGTCACACAGAGGTGTGAAAACTGACCGGAGACACAAGGGTCAACCACTATTGGTCACTCTGGGCCCCATGACCTCTGAGGTCATCGGGCCAATATAAGGCCAAGTCCCCCCCTCTTCAAGACTATTTATTCGATTCCTTGTGATGTTTATAAGTTTGATATGTGTTGCTGTGATATTTTGGTTAATAGTTATTTGAAATTCATGTTAGTTATGCTCTTCAGTCTTTCCTTGCAGGCCTCTACTAAATTTCTCTAATTTGGCTACAACACAGACACACGCATATCTCAAAACCAATCTCTCTGACCCCCGCTACATGTTGTTGGGAAATGTTTTTTGTGAAAATAAAAATAATAAATGTTACATTTTAACTGCTCAGGCGTCCTCAACTTAAAGTGCGAGTCAGACACTCACCACTTGGAGAGGTAGAACTCATAGAGTCTGACCGGGCAGTGGAGCGGGTTCTCCAGGTTCTCCATCATCTCCAGGACAATCTCCACGTTGTCTTTCTTACGTTTTTTAGCAGGAACTCCGTCTGTGTCAGATAAACATGACAAAGCAAACACAAGAGGAGGTAATGAGATGTGATCTTCTTCATCACTGTTGTGTCTTCAAGTCGTGTTGGTACCTGGCTGAGCTTCAGTGGATGTGGGCGGGTAGAAGCACAGAGAAGTGGTCCGGGTGTGGTTCAGGTTGGTTCTGGTGCAGCAGGTGAGCTGGGTGAAGGACAGCTGGCGGTGCTGCTCCATCGTGGTGAAGCCAAAGTACTTGCAGCAGAAGAAGAGTAGGGTGTTGAGGAGGACGATGGGGGAGTACGCCCCCAACTGGACGTAACCTGCCGGGGAGAACAAACAGGATCTCTGAGCAGATCCGAGTTGATCTGAGACAGAAAATAAAAGATAAAGACCTGGACTCGGACTCACCAGCGGCGAGTCCCGTCAACTGAGGCGCGGGTTAATTGCACAAAACTCACTGGACGGGTCATTGTGTAGCATCTGAAAAAGGAGTCATTCCGGAATGTTAAATATGTAAAAAGGTTTATAGGTTTTGTACGTAAGCGTAAACTTAATCCTGAAATTGTTTATTCTATAAGAAATCTCTTCACTTCCTTTGTGAAACATTCAAACTGAATCTCTTCACTCACGTCTGAGACGTCACTGTTAGAAAACAACAAATATCCGTTTTGAACAAAACTTGAGGAAGTGAATTATGTTAATGATCTGGTCTGGAGGAACTACACGTCTTCTTAGAGCCTTCAGCTCATTTGAGTCTGACAGGAAAGATTAGAACAGTTTTCCACCAGGTGTCTGAGAAAACTAAATTTATTTCCAAATTTATCCTCACTGATGGTCTCACAGCAGGAAAATGTCTGGAGCTGAAGTTCTTCATAACATTAAGTTCACAAGAGCACGAGGAAACACAAAAGGTGAGTTTTAAAGTATTATACTGAATTCCGAGTGTACACATTGTTTTATATTATTATTATTATTATTCATTTTAGATGTTAAAACAGTTAGGTGTTCATTTGGAAATTGTTCATTTTCATCAGTCTTTGACTCGGTGGACTTGACTTCCCTGTTTTTCCATTTTGTAAAACTGAAACGTCAGTCTCCAGGATTCGTCCCTTGTATTTTTCTGTTTGACAGAAACATGAACACTTTTACCAGCAGAACATAAATGTACATATTTGTATATTTTTGTGTTGCAGAAGCCACACCCTCTACGGATGATCCCGTTTATTGCAACGTCAGTTACTCAGAAACTCAGCGACCTGGTGGGTGATAAACTGCACGGAACTATTTTAACAATCGTGTCACAAGTTTTTCAAAGGAAATGACCCAAACAAATATTCTGCCGGTTTTTCATTGTTGATTCTGAAGACACCACTAATGACCTTAAGACCTTTTCAATATTTTCTGACTTTGTATTAGAGGAAAAATAATGAGCAGATCAAATGATAATGGACATAAGTTAGTTGCAGCCATATGGTTTTGTATACTAAAGTAAAAATAACATTCCTGTCCTAAACCTTGACTTCAATCACATAATAAAATGTGTTTTCTACTTTTAATAGATTTAACCCTCATGTACATTGGATCAGTTTGAAGCCACTTCTTGATTAAAATGGAATTTCAATTCTATTTAAAAGATTAAGAGAAAGTGTAAAAAACGATCTGCGTGTGTTTCCTGTACAAAGATGAGAGGATGGTCAGTGGTGTGTGGTTCCAAAAAAATGAGGAAGTGACAGAGAAATATTTATTGTCATCTCCAAAGAAGCAGTCGAGCCTTCTACTTCCTGTCGGCTACACTCGCTCCTGGTTTTTACAAATTCATCTTTAATCTGTTAGGGTTGATTTCTGTTGGTCGTTGGTCGACTGTAAAAACAAAAGACATGAAAGTGGGACTTCATCTTTAAAGACTGTAATGAATATTAGACATTTATCTCCATCATCTTTCTCTTCTGCTGTTGAACAACCTGCAGCATCAAACAGGCGTTCAGGGGTCACATCGGAGCGAGTGGCCCTGCTGGTCCTCAGTGTTCTCCTGGCAGCTGCCGTCACAGCTCTTGGTGTAACCCGTGAGTTTGATTCCTAGAAGTACATTTTGCAGGATAAGGCATAAAATCTGTCCAAACTCTTCTTGAAATTAAAACTTTTACTTTTTAGATGTTTGTTTGTGTAGATGTAAAATCAACAAACGGAATTTAACAACATTTCAAGTTAATGATTCTCCTGCTCGTCATCAAGAACTGACTCGTCAAATTAATGTTTAACCTTTACTGATGAGATTGTCTTTTTCTATTCAGTTTATGAGAATACTCAAACCATAAAGAATTTCCAAAAGAGTCTCCAAAACCTTCAAGATGAGGCTAAAAATCTCACAGGTAAACTTCTTCATTTTGTTTCTGAAGTTTTAAGGTTTCATCCGCAGCAAGGTCACTTTCTCATGAAGTAGTTTCTTCACATTTCTGCCTCTTCTCTGTTCAGACGATTCAGATGAAAGTTACATTTTGTTTAACAGGAAACCTCAGTGGGACAGAACCGTGGAAAGTGGAGCAGCCAACTAAACCTCCTTCAGTAAGAAGTAAGTCAGACATTAGCTTCTCCTGATGATGATTAAAGAAACAGTGAAGGACTGACGGATACATTCACTTCAGCTGAGTCTCAGTTCAGCGGCTGCATCCTTCAGAGGACGCGGTCGACCCGACCCACGAAGGAGACTTCCTGGTGGGTCGGGAACAGAAACCAGACGTTCTCATCTACAAAGGATTATTTTAACATTTGTCCCATTAGATGTTCAGTTAAATTAAAGCTTGATAACGAGAAGCATCAGACGTCTCAACGCCTGCCGGCTCCATCAACCTTTTGAAAAAGGGTTTGTCACCTAAGTGCAATGCATTCTGGGATAGGTTGGGACAGGAAGGATCCACCCATCGGAGCCTTTGTTTCTCTGGGTTAGACGGATGCATTTGTCGGCCCCATTTGAAGGAGCCTCTGATATGAGAAAGCGGAAAGTTGCAGAATAGCTGCCTTGCTCGCTCTCAAACTCAAATTTCTAAATTCAAAGTCACTGCAGCTTCCAGATTTAAAGTAACCAGTGATTTCCTTTGCTGTTATCTCTCCAAAGATAAAACTTGTCCGAGCTGCGAGGACGGCTGGGAGCCACATGGAGGAAAGTGCTACTTCTTCTCCTCAGTTACTTTAACCTGGGATCAGAGTAGAAAACAATGCAAATCAATGAGAGGAGACCTGGTTGTGATAAACAGCAGAGAGGAGCAGGTATAAAACACTGCTGCAGGTCGATGTTCTCATATTTTATCACATCGTCAAAGATAAATCACCTTCTGCTCTTCAGAGATTCCTGGTGTCTAGAGTGAGTGAAAAAAAGGAAAAACCATATGAAATGTTCTGGATCGGACTGACAGACTCAAAGAAAGAGGGTGAATGGATTTGGGTGGACGACACACGACTGAATGCAAGGTTTGTTATTGAGAAAACACTTTTTCTGATCGACGTCAGTATGAAGGTTTTCATGGATCCGGTTCTGTGTTTCCCAGTTTGACGTTTTGGCATGAGGGCGAGCCAAACAACTGGAAAAGGCCTGATCGTGATGGAGAGAACTGTGTGACGATGTGGGAGAAAGACGGAGTCAAGAACCTGAAGACCTGGTTCGATCAATCCTGCAAATCATCTCAAAAAAGTATTTGTGAGAAACTAGAAAAAGCATGAGCCTGAATCCAGTTGGATCAGATTGAGCTCGAGTCCTCAGCCACTTTCACAAACTGAGGCATGAATCTTTGTTAATGAAGATCTTCTTCAGAAATAAACAACTTTGAATAATATCTAGAGTCTCATATGTTCTTCAGTTTCCTTGTTATTTTAAAGTGACGTCTACTCCTCCCTCATATAAAATCTATGAGTATTAAAGATTATATATAATATCTCCTTCTTTCCTGTTGAGTCTATTCTGAGTGTTTGTGTGAGAAACTAGAGATTGAGAACATCTCAACCTCCTCTGGAAAAATGTTTACTGACATTTATTAATGTGGTGAGAAGTTATTTTGAGTCATTTTCTCATAGACTTCAATAGAAACAACCAGTGGAGTCGCCCTCTGCTGGTTGGTTGAGAGAATACAGGTTTCAGGCACTTCTGCATTAGCTTCTCTGTACAGACCTGGAGTCAGTTCTTATTTACACTCAATAGTTTTGACTTAAAACATGAATGAAGAAATATGGCTTCACTGCGTTTGAGGCAGAGATCCAAGTCTTTCTCTATCCGGAGAGATGGGAATGAAAATCAAACATAACTTTTCAAAACTTTCTTCTTTATTCCAAATAAAATGACGCAGATCTCAGGTCAGAACTGAAAGTGTTGACATTCAACCGACTGAAAGGAAACAAACAGTAAAACATGAATGTGCAGCGACTGGAGAGAAGTGAACTGCGTCAGAACCGGAAGTCTTGATGAAGATGTCTCTTCTTCACAGTTTCTATCAGAAAGAATGTCTTTAACAACTAGAACAAGAACATGTGGACGTGGTGTCGTCTGTTGTCTGTTGGGCCGAAGCTCTGCTACCTTCTGTCCTGCAGCTCTCGGACTGTGAGGAGTCGAGTGAGCATGGCCTCCATGGTGTCGCCATCCAGTGGGGAAGAGGAGAACCAGTGGGGGCTACTGGGAACACAGCAGCGATCTGGCCGAAGGAAAAACAAGTCGCTGCGCTGCTTCACCGACTCAGAGCTGAAAGGAAGCAGAGAAAGACGTTTACATTTCAATGTTGGGACCTGGTACTTGGGAACTTCAGTTCGGTCTACATGTGTAGTCAAAAGCCTAAAGCCACATGTCTCTTTTTTCCGGAGAAATCAGAGCCCTAAGAACTCAGTCTCCCAGGGTGCCTCAACGTCACAGAGAGGTGTGAAAACTGACCGGAGACACAAGGGTCAACCACTATTGGTCACTCTGGGCCCCATGACCTCTGAGGTCATCGGGCCAATATAAGGCCAAGTCCCCCCCTCTTCAAGACTATTTATTCGATTCCTTGTGATGTTTATAAGTTTGATATGTGTTGCTGTGATATTTTGGTTAATAGTTATTTGAAATTCATGTTAGTTATGCTCTTCAGTCTTTCCTTGCAGGCCTCTACTAAATTTCTCTAATTTGGCTACAACACAGACACACGCATATCTCAAAACCAATCGCTCTGACCCCCGCTACATGTTGTTGGGAAATGTTTTTTGTGAAAATAAAAATAATAAATGTTACATTTTAACTGCTCAGGCGTCCTCAACTTAAAGTGCGAGTCAGACACTCACCACTTGGAGAGGTAGAACTCATAGAGTCTGACCGGGCAGTGGAGCGGGTTCTCCAGGTTCTCCATCATCTCCAGGACATTCTCCACGTTGTCTTTCTTACCTTTTTTAGCAGGAACTCCGTCTGTGTCAGATAAACATGACAAAGCAAACACAAGAGGAGGTAATGAGATGTGATCTTCTTCATCACTGTTGTGTCTTCAAGTCGTGTTGGTACCTGGCTGAGCTTCAGTGGATGTGGGCGGGTAGAAGCGCAGGGAAGTGGTCCGGGTGTGGTTCAGGTTGGTTCTGGTGCAGCAGGTGAGCTGGGTGAAGGACAGCTGGCGGTGCTGCTCCACTGTGGTGAAGCCAAAGTACTTGCAGCAGAAGAAGAGTAGGGTGTTGAGGAGGACGATGGGGGAGTACGCCCCCAACTGGACGTAACCTGCCGGGGAGAACAAACAGGATCTCTGAGCAGATCCGAGTTGATCTGAGACAGAAAATAAAAGATAAAGACCTGGACTCGGACTCACCAGCGGCGAGTCCCGTCAACTGAGGCGCGCGTTGATTGGACAAAACTCACTGGATGGGTCATTGTGTAGCATCTGAAAAAGGAGTCATTCCGGAATGTTAAATATGTAAAAAGGTTTATAGGTTTTGTACGTAAGCGTAAACTTAATCCTGAAATTGTTTATTCTATAAGAAATCTCTTCACTTCCTTTGTGAAACATTCAAACTGAATCTCTTCACTCACGTCTGAGACGTCACTGTTAGAAAACAACAAATATCCGTTTTGAACAAAACTTGAGGAAGTGAATTATGTTAATGATCTGGTCTGGAGGAACTACACGTCTTCTTAGAGCCTTCAGTTCATTTGAGTCTGACAGGAAAGATTAGAACAGTTTTCCACCAGGTGTCTGACAAAACTAAATTTATTTCCAAATTTATCATCACTGATGGTCCCACAGCAGGAAAATGTCTGAAGCTGAAGTTCTTCATAACATTAAGTTCACAAGAGCACGAGGAAACACAAATGGTGAGTTTTAAAGTATTATACTGAATTCCGAGTGTACACATTGTTTTATATTATTATTATTATTATTCTTTTGAGATGTTAAAACAGTGAGTTGTTTATTTGGAAATTGTTAATTTTCATCAGTCTTTGACTCGGTGGACTTGATTTCCCTGTTTTTCCATTTTGTTAAACTGAAACATTCCAGAAGTCTCTGGGATTCATCCCTTGTGTTTTTCTGTTTGACAGAAACATGAACACTTTTACCAGCAGAACATAAATGTACATATTTGTATATTTTTGTGTTGCAGTGGCCACACCCTCTACGGATGAACCCACTTATTGCAACATCAGTTACTCAGAAACTCAGCGACCTGGTGGGTGATAAACTGCACGGAACTATTTTAACAATCGTGTCACAAGTTTTTAATGGAAATGAAAAGACCCCAAAAAATATTATCGATTTTCATTTCTTCTGGTTTTTGATTGTTGATTCTGAAGACACCAATAATGACCTAAAGACCTTTTCAATATTTTCTGACTTTGTATTATAAGAAAAAATTATCTGCAAATAAAATGATATGGACTTTAGTTAGTTGCAGCCATATTGTTGTGTATACCAAAGTTAAAACAACATTCATGTCTTAAACCTTGAATTCAATCACATAATAAAATGTGTTTTCTGCCTTTGAATGATTTTGACCCTCATGTACATTGCATCAGTTTGAAGCCACTTCTGTGAATAAATGTTCAATAGTTCGAGTAAAAACGAAGTTCAATTCTATTTAAACCATTAAGAGAAGGAGTTAAAACTCTCAGCATGTGTTTCCTGTAAAAAGGTTGAAGAAAAACTAAAATGACGAAGTGACTAAAATATTTATAGTCAACCTCAAAGAAGCAGTCGAGCCTTCTACTTCCTGTCGGCTACACTCGCTCCTGGCTTTTACAAATTCATCTTTAATCTGTTAGGGTTCATTTCTGTTGGTCGACTGTTAAAACTAAAGAAATGAAAGTGGGACTTCATCTTTAAAGACTGTAATGAATATTAGACATTTATCTCCAGCATCTTTCTCTTCAACAGGCTCCAAACAACCTGCAGCATCAAACAGGCGTTCGGGGGTCACATCGGAGCGAGTGGCCCTGCTGGTCCTCAGTGTTCTCCTGGCAGCTGCCGTCATAGCTCTTGGTGTAACCCGTGAGTTTGATTCCTAGAAGTACATTTTGCAGAATAAGTCATAAAATCTGTCCAAACTCTTCTTGAAATTAAACCTTTTGCTTTTAGATGTTTGTTTGTGTTGATGTAAAATCAACAAACGGAATTTAAGAACATTTCAAATTAATGATTCTCCTGCTCGTCATCAAGAACTGACTCGTTTATCAAATGAAGGTTTAACCTTTACTGATGAGATTGTCTTTTTCTAATCAGTTCATGAAAATACTCAAACCAAGAAGAATCTCCAAAAGTTTCAAGAGGAATGTGAGGCAAAACATCTCTCAGGTAAACTTCTTCATTTTGTTTCTGAGGGTTTTAAGGTTTCATCCGCAGCAAGGTCACTTTCTCTTGAAGTAGTTTCTTCACATTTCTGCTTCTTCTCTGTTCAGACGATTCTGATGAACGACTGATGAAAGTTACATTGTGTTTAACAGGAAACCTCAGTGGGACAGAACCATGGAAAGTGGAGCAGACAACTAAACCTCCTTCAGTAAGAGGTAAGTCACACATGAGCTTCTCCTGATGATGATTAAAGAAACAGTGAAGGACTGACGGATACAGTCACTTCAGCTGAGTCTCAGTTCAGCGGCTGCATCCTTCAGAGGTTGCGGTCAACCCGACCCACGAAGGAGGCGTCCTGGTGGGTCGGGAACAGAAACCAGACGTTCTCATCTACAAAGGATTTCCATGGTCCTGTCTGTCCTTACTGCTGTTACCTAGTTGTTCCTTGGTTTATATTAACATTTTGTCTCATTAGATGTTCAGTTAAATTAAAGCTTGATAACGAGAAGCATCGGAAGTCTCAACGCCTGCCGGCTCCATCAACCTTTTGAAAAAGGATTTGTCACCTAAGTGCAATGCATTCTGGGATAGGTTGGGACAGGAAGGATCCACCCGTTGGAGCCTCTGTTTCTCTGGGTTAGACGGATGAATTTGTCGGCCCCATTTGAAGGAGCCTCTGATATGAGACAGCGTAGTCACTGCCCCTGGATTAAGACTCAGCTATTGACTGTAACTGCAGTTGCAGAATAGCTGCCTTGCTCAAGGGCTGTGTACCACCACCCTCTCAAACTCAAATTTTCATCAGTCTTTCAAAACTCTTCACATTCAAAGTCACTGCAGCTTCCAGATCTAAAGTAACCAGTGATTTCTACGGTGGCCCTGAGAGCTCAACGAACAGCAACTTAAGAAAACACATGCAAGTTGACAAAACACAAGCAAAGTAAGACAACATCTTCATCAATTTCACAACACAACACAACACATTACAGAAACGCGCAGCAATAGACGAACGCCCTGCAAATAGACAAACGTGCTGCAAATAGAGAAACGCGCTGCAAGTAGAGGAGAAAACACAACAGAAGTGTTTCCAGAGGACAGCTAAAAGTGATGGACAATGCTGCCACAGGAGACACAAAAACGTCCAATACACCATACAAATTTGGTTCCACACAGGGGTCGGCAACCCGCGGCTCTTGAGCCGAACGCGGCTCTTCAGCCCCTCGGCAGTGGCTGTACAGTACAGTGGTGTTCATATGTTTTGCAAACGCTGAACTAAACAAATCACTTTTCATATTATTAACGTGAACGTAACGATGAACGTGAGTGAACGTCACGTAAATTTGTTTAACCATCATCGTATCAGGCCCTCATGAAATACCAGGAGCGGGCGAGTGTCTGTCTGTTTGGCCTGATAAGATGATGATTTAAAAACTGTACGTGACGTTCACTCACGTTCATCGTTACGTTCACGTTAATAATATGAAAAGTGATTCGTTTAGTTCAGCGTTTGCAAAACATATGAACACCACTGTACTGTACAGCCACTGCCGAGGGGCTGAAGAGCCGCGTTCGGCTCCAGAGCTGCGGGTGGCCAAACCCTTTGTGGAACCAAATTTGTATGGTGTATTGGACGTTTTTTAGCCTGACGTTGTCAGACTCACAATTCTAGTCAGAATGTGAGTCTGAGACCGCTCCATTGGGCTGTGATTATGGGGCGTCTTTCAACTGACCAGGAAATAAAATTCCTCTTCGCTCAATTGGATAGACCTACAACCAATCAGAGCAACGTAGTATGTGACTTATGCTAAGCAACGCATTGTGAGTTATTTACTAACGCCGGGTTCACACCGGACACTTCAGCGCAGCGCCAAGCCTTAAATTACAGCTGGCTCCCATCCACTCCTATGTTAAACCTTTGTGCCGGTCACACCGGAGGCTGAAGCACCGCGCTCCTCAACGGAGCGACTCCAGACCGAACTTCCCGACCTAAAATGTTGTGGGCGGGGCTAAATTTGTCTGGCATCCAGGCTAGACGTTTTTGTGTCTCCTGTGGCAGCAGTGTCCATCACTTTTAGCTGTCCTCTGGAAACACTTCTGTTGTGTTTTCTCCTCTACTTGCAGCGCGTTTCTCTAATTGCAGCGCGTTTGTCTATTTGCTGCGCATTTCTGTAATGTGTTGTGATGTGTTGTGAAATTGATGAAGATGTTTTCTTACTTTGCTTGTATTTTGTCAACTTGCATGTGTTTTCTTAAGTTGCTGTTTGTTGAGCTCTCAGGGCCACCGTAGTTTTCCTTTGCTGTTATCTCTCCAAAGAGGAAACATGTCCGAGGTGCGAGGACGGCTGGGAGCCACATGGAGGAAAGTGCTACTTCTTCTCCTCGGTTAAGTTAACCTGGAATGAGAGTAGAACACGCTGCAAATCAATGGGCGGAGACCTGGTTGTGATAAACAGCAGAGAGGAGCAGGTATAAAACACTGCTGCAGGTCGATGTTCTCATATTTTTATCGTCACAGATAAATCACCTTCTCCTCTCAGAGATTCCTGCAGTCTAGACTGATGAAAAAAATGTGCAAACCTGAGGACGAGTTCTGGATCGGACTGACAGACTCAGAGGAAGAGGGTGAATGGCTTTGGGTGGACGACACACGACTGAATGCAAGGTTTGTTATTGAGAAAACACTTTTACGTGATCTACGTCAGTATGAAGGTTTTCATGGATCCGGTTCTGTGTTTCCCAGTTTGACGTTTTGGTGTGAGGGCGAGCCAAACAACCTGAAAGGGAAGAATCCTGATGGAGAGGACTGTGTGACGATGTGGGCGGAAGACAAAGCCAAGCACCTGAAGACCTGGATCGATCAATCCTGCAAATCATCTCTTAAAAGTATTTGTGAGAATCCAGAAAGAAAAGCATGAGCCTGAATCCAGTTGGATCAGATTGAGCTCGAGTCCTCAGCCACTTTCACAAACTGAGGCATGAAGCTTTATTAATGAAGATCTTCTCCAGACATAAACAATTTCAAATGATATCTAGAGTCTCTTATGTTCTTCAGTTTCCTTGTTATTTTAAAGTGACGTCTACTCCTCCCTCATATAAAATCTATGAATATTAAAGATTATATATAATATCTCCTTCCTTCCTGTTGAGTCTATTCTGAGTGTTTGTGTGAGAAACTAGAGATTGAGAACATCTCAACCTCCTCTTGAAAAATGTTTACTGACATTTATTAATGTGGTGAGAAGTTATTTTGAGTCATTTTCTCATAGACTTCTATAGAAACAACCAGTGGAGTCGCCCTCTGCTGGTCGCTTGAGAGAATACAAGTTTCAGGCACTTCTACGTTGGCTTCTATCTACAGACCTGGAGTCAGTTCTTATTTACACTCAACAGTTTTATCTTAAAACATGAATGAAGAAATATGGTTCCTCTGTGGGTGAGGCAGAGATCCAAGTCTTTCTCTATCCGGAGAGATGGGAAGGAAAATCAAACATAACTTTTCAAAACTTTCTTCTTTATTCCAAATAAAATGACGCAGATCTCAGGTCAGAACTGAAAGTGTTGACGTTCAACCGACTGAAAGGAAACAAACAGTAAAACATGAATGTGCAGCGACTGGAGAGAAGTGAACTGCGTCAGAACCGGAAGTCTTGATGAAGATGTCTCTTCTTCACAGTTTCTATCAGAAAGAATGTCTTTAACAACTAGAACAAGAACATGTGGACGTGGTGTCGTCTGTTGTCCGTTGGGCCGAAGCTCTGCTACCTTCTGTCCTGCAGCTCTCGGACTGTGAGGAGTCGAGTGAGCATGGCCTCCATGGTGTCGCCATCCAGTGGGGAAGAGGAGAACCAGTGGGGGCTACTGGGAACACAGCAGCGATCTGGCCGAAGGAAAAACAAGTCGCTGCGCTGCTTCACCGACTCAGAGCTGAAAGGAAGCAGAGAAAGACGTTTACATTTCAATGTTGGGACCTGGTACTTGGGAACTTCAGTTCGGTCTACATGTGTAGTCAAAAGTCTAAAGCCACACGTCTCTTTTTTCCGGAGAAATCAGAGCCCTAAGAACTCAGTCTCCCAGGGTGCCTCAACGTCACACAGAGGTGTGAAAACTGACCGGAGACACAAGGGTCAACCACTATTGGTCACTCTGGGCCCCATGACCTCTGAGGTCATCGGGCCAATATAAGGCCAAGTCCCCCCCTCTTCAAGACTATTTATTCGATTCCTTGTGATGTTTATAAGTTTGATATGTGTTGCTGTGATATTTTGGTTAAAAGTTATTTGAAATTCATGTTAGTTATGCTCTTCAGTCTTTCCTTGCAGGCCTCTACTAAATTTCTCTAATTTGGCTACAACACAGACACACGCATATCTCAAAACCAATCTCTCTGACCCCCGCTACATGTTGTTGGGAAATGTTTTTTGTGAAAATAAAAATAATAAATGTTACATTTTAACTGCTCAGGCGTCCTCAACTTAAAGTGCGAGTCAGACACTCACCACTTGGAGAGGTAGAACTCATAGAGTCTGACCGGGCAGTGGAGCGGGTTCTCCAGGTTCTCCATCATCTCCAGGACATTCTCCACGTTGTCTTTCTTACCTTTTTTAGCAGGAACTCCGTCTGTGTCAGATAAACATGACAAAGCAAACACAAGAGGAGGTAATGAGATGTGATCTTCTTCATCACTGTTGTGTCTTCAAGTCGTGTTGGTACCTGGCTGAGCTTCAGTGGATGTGGGCGGGTAGAAGCACAGGGAAGTGGTCCGGGTGTGGTTCATGTTGGTTCTGGTGCAGCAGGTGAGCTGGGTGAAGGACAGCTGGCGGTGCTGCTCCATCGTGGTGAAGCCAAAGTACTTGCAGCAGAAGAAGAGTAGGGTGTTGAGGAGGACGATGGGGGAGTACGCCCCCAACTGGACGTAACCTGCCGGGGAGAACAAACAGGATCTCTGAGCAGATCCGAGTTGATCTGAGACAGAAAATAAAAGATAAAGACCTGGACTCGGACTCACCAGCGGCGAGTCCCGTCAACTGAGGCGCGCGTTGATTGGACAAAACTCACTGGATGGGTCATTGTGTAGCATCTGAAAAAGGAGTCATTCCGGAATGTTAAATATGTAAAAAGGTTTATAGGTTTTGTACGTAAGCGTAAACTTAATCCTGAAATTGTTTATTCTATAAGAAATCTCTTCACTTCCTTTGTGAAACATTCAAACTGAATCTCTTCACTCACGTCTGAGACGTCACTGTTAGAAAACAACAAATATCCGTTTTGAACAAAACTTGAGGAAGTGAATTATGTTAATGATCTGGTCTGGAGGAACTACACGTCTTCTTAGAGCCTTCAGCTCATTTGAGTCTGACAGGAAAGATTAGAACAGTTTTCCACCAGGTGTCTGAGAAAACTAAATTTATTTCCAAATTTATCCTCACTGATGGTCTCACAGCAGGAAAATGTCTGGAGCTGAAGTTCTTCATAACATTAAGTTCACAAGAGCACGAGGAAACACAAAAGGTGAGTTTTAAAGTATTATACTGAATTCCGAGTGTACACATTGTTTTATATTATTATTATTATTATTCATTTTAGATGTTAAAACAGTTAGGTGTTCATTTGGAAATTGTTCATTTTCATCAGTCTTTGACTCGGTGGACTTGACTTCCCTGTTTTTCCATTTTGTAAAACTGAAACGTCAGTCTCCAGGATTCGTCCCTTGTATTTTTCTGTTTGACAGAAACATTGACACTTTTACCAGCAGAACATAAATGTACATATATGTATATTTTTGTGTTGCAGAAGCCACACCCTCTACGGATGATCCCGTTTATTGCAACGTCAGTTACTCAGAAACTCAGCGACCTGGTGGGTGATAAACTGCACGGAACTATTTTAACAATCGTGTCACAAGTTTTTCAAAGGAAATGACCCAAACAAAATAGTCTGCCGGTTTTTCATTGTTGATTCTGAAGACACCACTAATGACCTTAAGATCTTTTCAATATTTTCTGACTTTGTATTAGAGGAAAAATAATGAGCAGATCAAATGATAATGGACATAAGTTAGTTGCAGCCATATGGTTTTGTATACTAAAGTAAAAATAACATTCCTGTCCTAAACCTTGACTTCAATCACATAATAAAATGTGTTTTCTACTTTTAATAGATTTAACCCTCATGTACATTGGATCAGTTTGAAGCCCATTCTTGATTAAAATGGAATTTCAATTCTATTTAAAAGATTAAGAGAAAGTGTAAAAAACGATCTGCGTGTGTTTCCTGTACAAAGATGAGAGGATGGTCAGTGGTGTGTGGTTCCAAAAAAATGAGGAAGTGACAGAGAAATATTTATTGTCATCTCCAAAGAAACAGTCGAGCCTTCTACTTCCTGTCGGCTACACTCGCTCCTGGTTTTTACAAATTCATCTTTAATCTGTTAGGGTTGATTTCTATTGGTCGTTGGTCGACTGTAAAAACAAAAGACATGAAAGTGGGACTTCATCTTTAAAGACTGTTATGAATATTAGACATTTATCTCCATCGTCTTTCTCTTCTGCTGTTGAACAGGCTCCAAACAACCTGCAGCATCAAACAGGCGATCGGGAGTCACATCGGAGCGAGTGGCCCTGCTGGTCCTCAGTGTTCTCCTTGCAGCTGCCGTCACAGCTCTTGGTGTAACCCGTGAGTTTGATTCCTAGAAGTACATTTTGATGGATAAGGCATAAAATCTGTCCAAACTCTTCTTGAAATTAAAACTTTTACTTTTTAGATGTTTGTTTGTGTTGATGTAAAATCAACAAACGGAATTTAACAACATTTCAAGTTAATGATTCTCCTGCTCGTCATCAAGAACTGACTCGTCAAATTAATGTTTAACCTTTACTGATGAGATTGTCTTTTTCTATTCAGTTTATGAGAATACTCAAACCATAAAGAATTTCCAAAAGAGTCTCCAAAACCTTCAAGATGAGGCTAAAAATCTCACAGGTAAACTTCTTCATTTTGTTTCTGAAGTTTTAAGGTTTCATCCGCAGCAAGGTCACTTTCTCTTAAAGTAGTTTCTTCACATTTCTGCTTCTTCTCTGTTCAGACGATTCAGATGAAAGTTACATTTTGTTTAACAGGAAACCTCAGTGGGACAGAACCGTGGAAAGTGGAGCAGCCAACTAAACCTCCTTCAGTAAGAAGTAAGTCAGACATTAGCTTCTCCTGATGATGATTAAAGAAACAGTGAAGGACTGACGGATACAGTCACTTCAGCTGAGTCTCAGTTCAGCGGCTGCATCCTTCAGAGGACGCGGTCGACCCGACCCACGAAGGAGGCTTCCTGGTGGGTCGGGAACAGAAACCAGACGTTCTCATCTACAAAGGATTATTTTAACATTTGTCCCATTAGATGTTCAGTTAAATTAAAGCTTGATAACGAGAAGCATCGGACGTGTCAACGCCTGCCGGCTCCATCAACCTTTTGAAAAAGGGTTTGTCACCTAAGTGCAATGCATTCTGGGATAGGTTGGGACAGGAAGGATCCACCCATCGGAGCCTTTGTTTCTCTGGGTTAGACGGATGCATTTGTCGGCCCCATTTGAAGGAGCCTCTGATATGAGAAAGCGGAAAGTTGCAGAATAGCTGCCTTGCTCGCTCTCAAACTCAAATTTCTAAATTCAAAGTCACTGCAGCTTCCAGATTTAAAGTAACCAGTGATTTCCTTTGCTGTTATCTCTCCAAAGATAAAACTTGTCCGAGCTGCGAGGACGGCTGGGAGCCACATGGAGGAAAGTGCTACTTCTTCTCCTCAGTTACTTTAACCTGGGATCAGAGTAGAAAACAATGCAAATCAATGAGAGGAGACCTGGTTGTGATAAACAGCAGAGAGGAGCAGGTATAAAACACTGCTGCAGGTCGATGTTCTCATATTTTATCACATCGTCACAGATAAATCACCTTCTGCTCTTCAGAGATTCCTGGTGTCTAGAGTGAGTGAAAAAAAGGAAAAACCATATGAAATGTTCTGGATCGGACTGACAGACTCAAAGAAAGAGGGTGAATGGATTTGGGTGGATGACACACAACTGGATACAAGGTTTGTTATTGAGAAAAAACTTTTTGTGATCGACGTCAGTATGAAGGTTTTCATGGATCCGGTTCTGTGTTTCCCAGTTTGACGTTTTGGCATGAGGGCGAGCCAAACAACGTGAAAGGGCCTGATCGTGATGGAGAGAACTGTGTGACGATGTGGGAGAAAGACGGAGTCAAGAACCTGAAGACCTGGTTCGATCAATCCTGCAAATCATCTCAAAAAAGTATTTGTGAGAAACTAGAAAAAGCATGAGCCTGAATCCAGTTGGATCAGATTGAGCTCGAGTCCTCAGCCACTTTCACAAACTGAGGCATGAATCTTTGTTAATGAAGATCTTCTCCAGACATAAACAACTTTGAATAATATCTAGAGTCTCTTATGTTCTTCAGTTTCCTTGTTATTTTAAAGTGACGTCTACTCCTCCCTCATATAAAATCTATGAATATTAAAGATTATATATAATATCTCCTTCTTTCCTGTTGAGTCTATTCTGAGTGTTTGTGTGAGAAACTGGAGATTGAGAACATCTCAACCTCCTCGGGAAAAATGTTAACTGACATTTATTAATGTGGTGAGAAGTTATTTTGAGTCATTTTCTCATAGACTTCTATAGAAACAACCAGTGGAGTCGCCCTCTGCTGGTTGGTTGAGAGAATAGAGGATTCACGCATTGGCTTCTCTCTCCTGACCTGGAGTCAGTTCTTATTTACACTCCATAGTTTTATCTTAAAACATGAATGAAGAAATATGGCTTCACTGCGTTTGAGGCAGAGATCCAAGTCTTTCTCTATCCGGAGAGATGGGAATGAAAATCAAACATAACTTTTCAAAACTTTCTTCTTTATTCCAAATAAAATGACGCAGATCTCAGGTCAGAACTGAAAGTGTTGACATTCAACCGACTGAAAGGAAACAAACAGTAAAACATGAATGTGCAGCGACTGGAGAGAAGTGAACTGCGTCAGAACCGGAAGTCTTGATGAAGATGTCTCTTCTTCACAGTTTCTATCAGAAAGAATGTCTTTAACAACTAGAACAAGAACATGTGGACGTGGTGTCGTCTGTTGTCCGTTGGGCCGAAGCTCTGCTACCTTCTGTCCTGCAGCTCTCGGACTGTGAGGAGTCGAGTCAGCATGGCCTCCATGGTGTCGCCATCCAGTGGGGAAGAGGAGAACCAGTGGGGGCTACTGGGAACACAGCAGCGATCTGGCCGAAGGAAAAACAAGTCGCTGCGCTGCTTCACCGACTCAGAGCTGAAATGAAACAGAGGAAGACGTTTACATTTCAGACAGGTCGTTACATCTGAACTGCTCAGGCGTCCTCAACTTAAAGTGCGAGTCAGACACTCACCACTTGGAGAGGTAGAACTCATAGAGTCTGACCGGGCAGTGGAGCGGGTTCTCCAGGTTCTCCATCATCTCCAGGACATTCTCCACGTTGTCTTTCTTACGTTTTTTAGCGGGAACTCCGTCTGTGTCAGATAAACATGACAAATCAAACACAAGAGGAGGTAATGAGATGTGATCTTCTTCATCACTGTTGTGTCTTCACAGTCGTGTTGGTACCTGGCTGAGTTTCAGTGGATGTGGGCGGGTAGAAGCGCAGGGAAGTGGTCCGGGTGTGGTTCAGGTTGGTTCTGGTGCAGCAGGTGAGCTGGGTGAAGGACAGCTGGCGGTGCTGCTCCACTGTGGTGAAGCCAAAGTACTTGCAGCAGAAGAAGAGCAGGGTGTTGAGGAGGACGATGGGGGAGTACGCCCCCAGCTGGACGTAACCTGCTGGGGATCTTGGTGAACTCGGTGGTGAACTGGCTGTAGATCACTTCACTGAATATGTTCTCCATGATATTGTTCTCCAACAGAACCCGCAGACAGACCCTCGTGCTTGTCGGCTATCGCCTCCTTCAGCTGCGCGCTGGGAGCCACATGTCTGCAGCGGAGGAGCAACTTTCACCGGGTCAGTGAAGAGTCGAGAAGCCGGAGACAGCGCAGCAGAGTCGGTCAGAAGAGACGGAGCCTCCGCCCCCTGTCCGCTACCACCGGTTAAACCCCTCCCTCCGTATGGACGATGCGGCGTCTGATTGGCTGTCCCGATGTTCTGTCAACTGAGACACTCGTCATTTTGTGAAATCCGAACAAAGAGTCATTCCGAAATGTTTAATACATAAAAACGTTTCTTTGTTTTCTACTTCAGCATAAACTTAATTCTGAAATTGTTAATTTTATAAGAATGTTTTTTTTTGTTTTAATTAATAATAAAAGATAAAGATTACTTAATTTCTTATTTTAGGAAAAAAAACTAGACAAACAATTGAGATGAAATCTGAAAATAATCCGCTGAATTAAGAAAAACAGTAGAATTATTGATGAATTTATAAATTAATTATGAAAAAGATAGCAGATTTATTTTTCTCCAGTGAATTTAATATGTTTCCATAGTTTTCATTGTTTATATTGTTGAGCATAATCTGCTTAAATTAATTCTCTTTGTGGACAAACTCTATGTAACCCAAAGGGAACACTTCAGAGTCATGTATATAATAGTATTAAAAAGTACTGGGAGATTTGTAATTAATCGAAATAAAACAACTTCTTCACTTCCTTTGTGAAACATTAAAACTGAATAACATCACTCACGTCTGAGACGTCACTATTAGAAAACAACAAATATCCGTTTGAACAAAACTTGAGGAAGTGAATTATGTTAATGATCTGGTCTGGAGGAACTAGACGTCTTCTTAGAGCCTTCAGCTCATTTGAGTCTGACAGGAAAGATTAGAACAGTTTTCCACTTGGTGTCTGAGAAAACTAAATTTATTTCCAAATTTATCATCACTGATGGTCCCACAGCAGGAAAATGGCTGAAGCTGAAGTTCTTCATAATATTAAGTTCACAAGAGCGAGGGGAACCACAGATGGTGAGTTTTAAAGTATAATACTGAATTCTGAGTGTACACATTGTTTTATATTATTATTCATTTGAGATGTTAAAACAGTGAGTTGTTCATTTGGAAATTGTTCATTTTCATCGGTCTTTGACTCGGTGGACTTGATTTCCCTGTTTTTACATTTTGTAAAAATTAAACATTCCAGAAGTCTCCAGGATTCGTCCCTTGTGTTTTTCTGTTTGACAGAAACATGAAGACTTTTACCAGCAGAACATAAATGTACATATATATATAATTTTGTGTTGCAGAAGCCACACCCTCTATGGATGATCCCATTTATTCCAACATCAGTTACTCAGAAACTCAGCGACCTGGTGGGTGATAAACTGCACGGAACTATTTTAACAATCGTGTCACAAGTTTTTCAAAGGAAATGAAAAGACCCCAAAAAATATCATCGATTTTCATTTCTTCTGGTTTTTGATTGTTGATTCTGTAGACACCACTAATGACCTAAATACCTTTTCAATATTTTCTGACTTTGTATTATAGGAAAAAATTATCTGCAAAAAAATGATAATGGACAGAAGTTAGTTGCAGCCATGTTGTTGAGTATACCAAAATTAAAATAACATTCATGTCTTAAACCTTGAATTCAATCACATAATAAAATGTGTTTTCTGCCTTTGAATGATTTTGACCCTCATGTACATTGAATCAGTTTGAAGCCACTTCTGTGAATAAATGTTCATCGATAGTTCGAGTAAAAAGGAAGTTCAATTCTATTTAAAAGATTAAGAGAAGGAGTAAAAACTCTCAGCGTGTGTTTCCTGTACAAAGGTTGAAGAAAAACTAAAATGACGAAGTGACAGAAAAATATTTATAGTCAAACTCAAAGAAGCAGTCGAGCCTTCTACTTCCTGTCGGCTACACTCGCTCCTGGCTTTTACAAATTCCTCTTTAATCTGTTGGGGTTGATTTCTGTTGGTCGTTGGTCGATTGTTAAAACCAAAGACGTGAAAGTGGGACTTCATCTTTAAAGACTGTAATGAATATTAGACATTTATCTCCATCATGTTTCTCTTCTTTTGTTGAACAACCTGCAGCATCAAACAGGCGATCGGGGGTCACATCGGAGCGAGTGGCCCTGCTGGTCCTCAGTGTTCTCCTGGCAGCTGCCGTCACAGCTCTTGGTGTAACCCGTGAGTTTGATTCCTAGAAGTACATTTTTAGAACAAGTCATAAAATCTGTCCAAACACTTCTTCAAACTAAAACTTTTGCTTTTAGATGTTTGATTGTGTTGATGTAAAACCAACAAACGGAAATTTACAACATCTCAAGTTAATGATTCTCCTGCTCGTCATCAAGAACTGACTCGTTTATCAAATGAAGGTTTAACCTTTACTGAGGAGATTGTCTTTTTCTATCAGTTCATGAAAATACTCAAACCAAGAAGCTTCAAGAGGAATGTGAGGCAAAACATCTCTCAGGTAAACTTCTTTATTTTGTTTTTGAAGGTTTTAAGGTTTCATCCGCAGCAAGGTCACTTTCTCTTAAAGTAGTTTCTTCACATTTCTGCTTCTTCTCTGTTCAGACGATTCTGATGAACGACTGATGAAAGTTACATTTTGTTTAACAGAAATACTCAGTAAGACACAGGCGTATAAAGTGGGGCAGCCATGTCAACCTCCTTCAGTAAGAGGTAAGTCAGAAGTCAGAAAGTTTACACATCTTCTGCCGAAAATTTAAAACATACCTCTTCCGAACATACCTTGAATAAAAAAAAAAAAAAAACACTGACAACTTTTGAAACTAACACTTTAGTAGCACTTTGTAGTTTTGCTTTATTTTGAAGAAGTTGTACTTTCTTGATTCTTGTTGTTGTGGGTCTGTACCCTCGGGGTTGAATGCACTTATTGTAAGTCGCTTTGGATAAAGGCGTCAGCTAAATGAAATGTAATGTAAAGTAAGTCACACATGAGCTTCTCCTGATGATGATTAAAGAAACAGTGAAGGACTGAGGGATACAGTCACTTTAGCTGAGTCTCAGTTCAGCGGCTGCATCCTTCAGAGGACGCGGTCGACCCGACCCACGAAGGAGGCTTCAGTTCTGTTACCTATCAACAGAACTGAAGTTAAACAAGATGAGAAATTGTTTAAGCTCCTTTGGTTTATTTTAACATTTGTCCCATTAGATGTTCAGTTAAATTAAACCATGATAACGAGAAGCATCAGACGTCTAAACGCCTGCCGGCTCCATCAACCTTTTGAAAAAAGGGGTTGTCACCTAAGTGCAATGAATTCTGGGAAAGTTTTGGGCAGGAAGGATCCACCCGATGGAGTTTTTGTTTCTCTGGGTTAGACGGATGCATTTGTCGGCTCCATTTGAAGGAGCCTCTGATATGAGACAGCGTAGTCACTGCCCCTGGATTAAGACTCAGCTATTGACTGTAACTGCAGTTGCAGAATAGTTGCCTTGCTCAAGGGCAGTGTACCACCACCCTCTCAAACTCAAATTTTCATCAGTCTTTCAAAACTCTTCACATTCAAAGTCACTGCAGCTTCCAGATCTAAAGTAACCAGTGATTCCTTTGATGTTATCTCTCCAAAGATGAAACATGTCCGAGGTGCGAGGACGGCTGGGAGCCACATGGAGGAAAGTGCTACTTCTTCTCCTCAGTTAAGTTAACCTGGATTGAGAGTAGAAGACAATGCAAATCAATGAGAGGAGACCTGGTTGTGATAAACAGCAGAGAGGAGCAGGTATAAAACACTGCTGAAGGTCGATGTTCTCATATTTTATCACATCATCACAGATAAATCACCTTCTGCTCTTCAGAGAATCTTGGAGTCTAGAGTGATGGAAAAAATGGACAAAGCTGAGTTCTGGATCGGACTGACAGACTCAGAGGAAGAGAGTGAATGGCTTTGGGTGGACAACACACGACTGGATCGAAGGTTTGTTATTAAGAAAACACTTTTTGTTATCAACGTCAGTATGAAGGTTTTCATGGATCTGGTTCTGTGTTTCCCAGTTTGACGTTTTGGCGTGAGGGCGAGCCAAACAACTGGAATGTGACGAATCCTGATGGAGAGGACTGTGTGACGATGTGGGAGAAAGACGGAGCCACGGACCTGAAGATCTGGTTCGATCAACCCTGCAAATCACCTCATGAATATATTTGTGAGAAACCACAAAAAGCATGAGCCTGAATCCAGTTGGATCAGATTGAGCTCGAGTCCTCAGCCACTTTCACAAACTGAGGCATGAAGCTTCATTAATGAGGATCTTCTTCAGACATAAACAATTTCAAATGATATCTAGAGTCTCATATGTTCTTCAGTTTCCTTCTTATGTTAAATTGACGTCTACTCCTCCCTCATATAAAATCTATGAATATTAAAGATTATATATAATATCTCCTTCTTTCCTGTTGAGTCTATTCTGAGTGATTGTGTGAGAAACTAGAGATTGAGAACATCTCAACCTCTTCGGGAAAAATGTTTACTGACATTTATTAATGTGGTGAGAAGTTATTTTGAGTCATTTTCTCATAGACTTCTATAGAAACAACCAGTGGAGTCGCCCTCTGCTGGTTGGGTGAGAGAATACAAGTTTCAGGCACTACTGAATTAGCTTCTCTGTACAGACCTGGAGTCAGTTCTTATTTACACTCCATAGTTTTGACTTAAAACATGAATGAAGAAATATGGCTTCACTGCGTTTGAGGCAGAGATCCAAGTCTTTCTCTATCCGGAGAGATGGGAAGGAAAATCAAACATAACTTTTCAAAACTTTCTTCTTTATTCCAAATAAAATGACGCAGATCTCAGGTCAGAACTGAAAGTGTTGACATTCAACCGACTGAAAGGAAACAAACAGTAAAACATGAATGTGCAGCGACTGGAGAGAAGTGAACTGCGTCAGAACCGGAAGTCTTGATGAAGATGTCTCTTCTTCACAGTTTCTATCAGAAAGAATGTCTTTAACAACTAGAACAAGAACATGTGGACGTGGTGTCGTCTGTTGTCCGTTGGGCCGAAGCTCTGCTATCTTCTGTCCTGCAGCTCTCGGACTGTGAGGAGTCGAGTGAGCATGGCCTCCATGGTGTCGCCATCCAGTGGGGAAGAGGAGAACCAGTGGGGGCTGCTGGGAACACAGCAGCGATCTGGCCGAAGGAAAACAAGTCGCTGCGCTGCTTCACCGACTCAGAGCTGAAAGGAAGCAGAGAAAGACGTTTACATTTCAATGTTGGGACCTGGTACTTGGGAACTTCAGTTCGGTCTACATGTGTAGTCAAAAGCCTAAAGCCACACGTCTCTTTTTTCCGGAGAAATCAGAGCCCTAAGAACTCAGTCTCCCAGGGTGCCTCAACGTCACACAGAGGTGTGAAAACTGACCGGAGACACAAGGGTCAACCACTATTGGTCACTCTGGGCCCCATGACCTCTGAGGTCATCGGGCCAATATAAGGCCAAGTCCCCCCCTCTTCAAGACTATTTATTCGATTCCTTGTGATGTTTATAAGTTTGATATGTGTTGCTGTGATATTTTGGTTAAAAGTTATTTGAAATTCATGTTAGTTATGCTCTTCAGTCTTTCCTTGCAGGCCTCTACTAAATTTCTCTAATTTGGCTACAACACAGACACACGCATATCTCAAAACCAATCTCTCTGACCCCCGCTACATGTTGTTGGGAAATGTTTTTTGTGAAAATAAAAATAATAAATGTTACATTTTAACTGCTCAGGCGTCCTCAACTTAAAGTGCGAGTCAGACACTCACCACTTGGAGAGGTAGAACTCATAGAGTCTGACCGGGCAGTGGAGCGGGTTCTCCAGGTTCTCCATCATCTCCAGGACATTCTCCACGTTGTCTTTCTTACCTTTTTTAGCAGGAACTCCGTCTGTGTCAGATAAACATGACAAAGCAAACACAAGAGGAGGTAATGAGATGTGATCTTCTTCATCACTGTTGTGTCTTCAAGTCGTGTTGGTACCTGGCTGAGCTTCAGTGGATGTGGGCGGGTAGAAGCACAGGGAAGTGGTCCGGGTGTGGTTCATGTTGGTTCTGGTGCAGCAGGTGAGCTGGGTGAAGGACAGCTGGCGGTGCTGCTCCATCGTGGTGAAGCCAAAGTACTTGCAGCAGAAGAAGAGTAGGGTGTTGAGGAGGACGATGGGGGAGTACGCCCCCAACTGGACGTAACCTGCCGGGGAGAACAAACAGGATCTCTGAGCAGATCCGAGTTGATCTGAGACAGAAAATAAAAGATAAAGACCTGGACTCGGACTCACCAGCGGCGAGTCCCGTCAACTGAGGCGCGGGTTAATTGCACAAAACTCACTGGACGGGTCATTGTGTAGCATCTGAAAAAGGAGTCATTCCGGAATGTTAAATATGTAAAAAGGTTTATAGGTTTTGTACGTAAGCGTAAACTTAATCCTGAAATTGTTTATTCTATAAGAAATCTCTTCACTTCCTTTGTGAAACATTCAAACTGAATCTCTTCACTCACGTCTGAGACGTCACTGTTAGAAAACAACAAATATCCGTTTTGAACAAAACTTGAGGAAGTGAATTATGTTAATGATCTGGTCTGGAGGAACTACACGTCTTCTTAGAGCCTTCAGCTCATTTGAGTCTGACAGGAAAGATTAGAACAGTTTTCCACCAGGTGTCTGAGAAAACTAAATTTATTTCCAAATTTATCCTCACTGATGGTCTCACAGCAGGAAAATGTCTGGAGCTGAAGTTCTTCATAACATTAAGTTCACAAGAGCACGAGGAAACACAAAAGGTGAGTTTTAAAGTATTATACTGAATTCCGAGTGTACACATTGTTTTATATTATTATTATTATTATTCATTTTAGATGTTCAAACAGTTAGGTGTTCATTTGGAAATTGTTCATTTTCATCAGTCTTTGACTCGGTGGACTTGACTTCCCTGTTTTTCCATTTTGTAAAACTGAAACGTCAGTCTCCAGGATTCGTCCCTTGTATTTTTCTGTTTGACAGAAACATGAACACTTTTACCAGCAGAACATAAATGTACATATTTGTATATTTTTGTGTTGCAGAAGCCACACCCTCTACGGATGATCCCGTTTATTGCAACGTCAGTTACTCAGAAACTCAGCGACCTGGTGGGTGATAAACTGCACGGAACTATTTTAACAATCGTGTCACAAGTTTTTCAAAGGAAATGACCCAAACAAATATTCTGCCGGTTTTTCATTGTTGATTCTGAAGACACCACTAATGACCTTAAGACCTTTTCAATATTTTCTGACTTTGTATTAGAGGAAAAATAATGAGCAGATCAAATGATAATGGACATAAGTTAGTTGCAGCCATATGGTTTTGTATACTAAAGTAAAAATAACATTCCTGTCCTAAACCTTGACTTCAATCACATAATAAAATGTGTTTTCTACTTTTAATAGATTTAACCCTCATGTACATTGGATCAGTTTGAAGCCACTTCTTGATTAAAATGGCATTTCAATTCTATTTAAAAGATTAAGAGAAAGTGTAAAAAACGATCTGCGTGTGTTTCCTGTACAAAGATGAGAGGATGGTCAGTGGTGTGTGGTTCCAAAAAAATGAGGAAGTGACAGAGAAATATTTATTGTCATCTCCAAAGAAGCAGTCGAGCCTTCTACTTCCTGTCGGCTACACTCGCTCCTGGTTTTTACAAATTCATCTTTAATCTGTTAGGGTTGATTTCTGTTGGTCGTTGGTCGACTGTAAAAACAAAAGACATGAAAGTGGGACTTCATCTTTAAAGACTGTTATGAATATTAGACATTTATCTCCATCGTCTTTCTCTTCTGCTATTGAACAACCTGCAGCATCAAACAGGCGATCGGGGGTCACATCGGAGCGAGTGGCCCTGCTGGTCCTCAGTGTTCTCCTGGCAGCTGCCGTCACAGCTCTTGGTGTAACCCGTGAGTTTGATTCCTAGAAGTACATTTTGCAGGATAAGGCATAAAATCTGTCCAAACTCTTCTTGAAATTAAAACTTTTACTTTTTAGATGTTTGTTTGTGTAGATGTAAAATCAACAAACGGAATTTAACAACATTTCAAGTTAATGATTCTCCTGCTCGTCATCAAGAACTGACTCGTCAAATTAATGTTTAACCTTTACTGATGAGATTGTCTTTTTCTATTCAGTTTATGAGAATACTCAAACCATAAAGAATCTCCAAAAGAGTCTCCAAAACCTTCAAGATGAGGCTAAAAATCTCACAGGTAAACTTCTTCATTTTGTTTCTGAAGTTTTAAGGTTTCATCCGCAGCAAGGTCACTTTCTCTTGAAGTAGTTTCTTCACATTTCTGCTTCTTCTCTGTTCAGACGATTCAGATGAAAGTTACATTTTGTTTAACAGGAAACCTCAGTGGGACAGAACCGTGGAAAGTGGAGCAGCCAACTAAACCTCCTTCAGTAAGAAGTAAGTCAGACATTAGCTTCTCCTGATGATGATTAAAGAAACAGTGAAGGACTGACGGATACAGTCACTTCAGCTGAGTCTCAGTTCAGCGGCTGCATCCTTCAGAGGACGCGGTCGACCCGACCCACGAAGGAGGCTTCCTGGTGGGTCGGGAACAGAAACCAGACGTTCTCATCTACAAAGGATTATTTTAACATTTGTCCCATTAGATGTTCAGTTAAATTAAAGCTTGATAACGAGAAGCATCAGACGTCTCAACGCCTGCCGGCTCCATCAACCTTTTGAAAAAGGGTTTGTCACCTAAGTGCAATGCATTCTGGGATAGGTTGGGACAGGAAGGATCCACCCATCGGAGCCTTTGTTTCTCTGGGTTAGACGGATGCATTTGTCGGCCCCATTTGAAGGAGCCTCTGATATGAGAAAGCGGAAAGTTGCAGAATAGCTGCCTTGCTCGCTCTCAAACTCAAATTTCTAAATTCAAAGTCACTGCAGCTTCCAGATTTAAAGTAACCAGTGATTTCCTTTGCTGTTATCTCTCCAAAGATAAAACTTGTCCGAGCTGCGAGGACGGCTGGGAGCCACATGGAGGAAAGTTGTACTTCTTCTCCTCAGTTACTTTAACCTGGGATCAGAGTAGAAAACAATGCAAATCAATGAGAGGAGACCTGGTTGTGATAAACAGCAGAGAGGAGCAGGTATAAAACACTGCTGTAGGTCGATGTTCTCATATCTTATCACATCGTCACAGATAAATCACCTTCTGCTCTTCAGAGATTCCTGGTGTCTAGAGTGAGTGAAAAAAAGGAAAAACCATATGAAATGTTCTGGATCGGACTGACAGACTCAAAGAAAGAGGGTGAATGGATTTGGGTGGACAACACACAACTGGATACAAGGTTTGTTATTGAGAAAAAACTTTTTGTGATCGACGTCAGTATGAAGGTTTTCATGGATCCGGTTCTGTGTTTCCCAGTTTGACGTTTTGGGTTGGCAAGGAGCCAGATGACTGGACAGGGGAGAATCGTGATGGAGAGGACTGTGTGAGGATGGGGGAGAAAAACGGAGCCGCAGACCTGAAGACCTGGATGGATAGATCCTGCAAATCGGATCAAAAAAGTATTTGTGAGAAACCAGAAAAAGCATGAGCCTGAATCCAGTTGGATCAGATTAAGCTCGAGTCCTCAGCCACTTTCACAAACTGAGGCATGAACCTTTATTAATGAAGATCTTCTCCAGAAATAAACAACTTTGAATAATATCTAGAGTCTCATATGTTCTTCAGTTTCCTTGTTATTTTAAAGTGACGTCTACTCCTCCCTCAAATAAAATCTATGAATATTAAAGATTATATATAATATCTCCTTCTTTCCTGTTGAGTCTATTCTGAGTGTTTGTGTGAGAAACTAGAGATTGAGAACATCTCAACCTCCTCTTGAAAAATGTTTACTGACATTTATTAATGTGGTGAGAAGTTATTTTGAGTCATTTTCTCATAGACTTCAATAGAAACAACCAGTGGAGTCGCCCTCTGCTGGTCACTTGAGAGAATACAAGTTTCAGGCACTTCTACGTTGGCTTCTCTCTACAGACCTGGAGTCAGTTCTTATTTACACTCAATTGTTTTATCTTAAAACATGAATGAAGAAATATGGTTCCTCTGCGGGTGAGGCAGAGATCCAAGTCTTTCTCTATCCGGAGAGATGGGAAGGAAAATCAAACATAACTTTTCAAAACTTTCTTCTTTATTCCAAATGAAATGACGCAGATCTCAGGTCAGAACTGAAAGTTTTGACATTCAACCGACTGAAAGGAAACAAACAGTAAAACATGAATGTGCAGCGACTGGAGAGAAGTGAACTGCGTCAGAACCGGAAGTCTTGATGAAGATGTCTCTTCTTCACAGTTTCTATCAGAAAGAATGTCTTTAACAACTAGAACAAGAACATGTGGACGTGGTGTCGTCTGTTGTCCGTTGGGCCGAAGCTCTGCTACCTTCTGTCCTGCAGCTCTCGGACTGTGAGGAGTCGAGTGAGCATGGCCTCCATGGTGTCGCCATCCAGTGGGGAGGGGGAGAACCAGTGGGGGCTACTGGGAACACAGCAGCGATCTGGCCGAAGGAAAAACAAGTCGCTGCGCTGCTTCACCGACTCAGAGCTGAAATGAAACAGAGGAAGACGTTTACATTTCAGACAGGTCGTTACATCTAAACTGCTCAGGCGTCCTCAACTTAAGGTGCGAGTCAGACACTCACCACTTGGAGAGGTAGAACTCATAGAGTCTGACCGGGCAGTGGAGCGGGTTCTCCAGGTTCTCCATCATCTCCAGGACATTCTCCACGTTGTCTTTCTTACGTTTTTTAGCAGGAACTCCGTCTGTGTCAGATAAACATGACAAAGCAAACACAAGAGGAGGTAATGAGATGTGATCTTCTTCATCACTGTTGTGTCTTCACAGTCGTGTTGGTACCTGGCTGAGTTTCAGTGGATGTGGGCGGGTAGAAGCGCAGGGAAGTGGTCCGGGTGTGGTTCAGGTTGGTTCTGGTGCAGCAGGTGAGCTGGGTGAAGGACAGCTGGCGGTGCTGCTCCACCGTGGTGAAGCCAAAGAACTTGCAGCAGAAGAAGAGCAGGGTGTTGAGGAGGACGATGGGGGAGTACGCCCCCAACTGTTTACAGTCCCAAAGAAACTCCTCCTCCACACGGGACTGGACGTAACCTGCCGGGGAGAACAAACAGGATCTCTGATCTGATCCGAGTTGATCTGAGACAGAGAAGAAAAGATAAAGACCTGGACGTGGACTCACCAGCGGCTGGGACTGAGGGTTTGAGATGTTGGAGGATCTTGTTGAACTCAGTGTTGAACTGGCTGTAGATCACGTCACTGAATATGTTCTCCATGCGATCGTTCTCAAACAGAAACTGACCAACGACAAAACAGAACCATGGAGCAAAACAAATGGTAAATGGATTGAGTAGATTTTGTGCTTTTCTAGTCTGATGTTTTCACAAAACTTGGAAGGTTGAGACATGGATCAAAGAAGATCTCTTATGACTCAGATCTGGATAAAGAAGTGGATCCAGGACCTTCTTTGATTTAGAGACATATTTAAAATTATCACTGATTTCCCAGAGAATAATTTATGGATCTTGAAGAGATCTTTTTTCTTCATTTTTATTATCTTCACAATAAATGTTTGTCTTTCACAAAATGTTTTTTCATTAATGTTGCATAAGTGAATGTTGCCAACCACTACAAGGTAAATAACTCTGTATCCTTCAACTTAGCTAAATAACCATATGGTAATTTTGGTTATAGTTATGAATTTAATTGTTAATCAGAGTTCCAAATTGGTAGCTAGTACTTTTATGAGACTTAATCAATAAATTGGCTCTCTTCCCTTCCTTTGAAGGGTGGTGCCCCGAGGTAACTTATCAATTAAAGGTATTTTTTAATATTCAATAGTTTATTTTGATAACCAAATTTATTGAATGCCGAAAGGCACAGCATTTTACGGTATCACCTTGAATGCTTTATTGAACAACATTAGCTTCTGCTTTTTCTTCACAATATCACAAATACTATTCATATGAAAAACATTTACTTATTCTCCAAATAGGACAAACTCTCTTTTCTCTCCATGTGATGTTATAGTAACTCTCACGTTAGTATGAGGCCCTTTTATGTTTGAGTACTGTGTCCTTCCTCTGACCTGTTGAATGCTGAGGCAGAGGTAGAACAGACTGTCGGGGGGGTGGGGCTGTCCATCATCTTGTTTCACCTCATTGACGAAGCAACAGAGGCCGTCGCTCAGTTCAGCCGCAGAACAGAGAAGAACGTTCTCCTGGACTGAGTGGATGAGACAGTCAGGGATTGATGATCAATTACTTTCTACAATGATTCAGTAGTTCAATAGTGAGATCTATCAATAGCTTGTTCTGTCCAGTCAACATTTAAAATAGATTTTAGTTAAAAACATTATTAATGCATCAAACACCAAAATGTTAACTGAAAATCACAAAGTTTAAAAAATAAGAGACAGAACAACGTACAAGAAACAGGGTCCAGGTCGGTTTGTGACTTCCTCCCCTGAATCCATCTCCTCCAGGCATCGATCCCACACTGACTCTTTTGTTTGTGCCGTTTCCTCGACATGAGTTTAGACAAGTCTCTTTGAAACGTCTCCTCTTTGGTGGCCTTACACAACCGGGGCAACTTAGGACCCTGGACAGAGAGGAGAGACAAGTTTACAGGACAGAGAGATGAGACCACAGCATCTAAACTGCTCCTTCCGTCTCTCAGGGGGTTTCTCACCTCCATCTTGTGGTGGACTTTGCTCTGGAGCGTTTGCTGTGAAGGTGGAGGAGCAGGTGGAGAGCTCACAGGTTCCTCTCTGATGGGAGGAGGAGCCGGAGTGTGTGGTTGACCGGGCGACCAGAGGCTGACGTCAGTGAACGAGTGATCCTGGAGGTTGAAACTACCCAGATCGTTTGAATCCAAATCATCATCGAAGCTACTGGCGTCTTCTGAAAATAATGTTACGGATAAATGTTGCACAGAGAGTTTGAATGTTCTGGTTTCCATTGAGAGAGTACAAATCTGGAGTTGTTTTTTATTTATTAATATAAATATTTGTACTACTAGTATTTATAAATATCCTAAACTTACCGTTTAGGTCCTGAGTTTCTTGTCTTTCGTCTTCAGGGGTCAGCTCTTCAGACCTCAGTCCGTTCTCTCTGTCTCTCCCGTCGTCCTGCTGGGTCCCCGTCTCAGACCTGAGGTGGAGATCTGCCTCAGGAGGCTCGACTCTCTCTTTCATCGCTGGATCAGGACGCTTCAGCGCCACAGGGAGGAAGATGGGCACCGGCAGCTGGGAAAGTTCAAAGTTTGAGAAAGACAATCTTCCTATAAAACCTAATAAAGGTCTGATAAAGAGTTTTACGCACCGGTACCAGTAGACCCACAGGCTGTGGTGTGAACTGGCTGTACATGTTCATTGGTAGTGGAACGTAGGCCGGCACTGGGAGAGGCAGCACTATGACCTTAGGTACGAAGTTGTCTTCACACAACAGAGAAAGGACAAAACAAATTCAAAGATCTTTAATTGGAGTAAAGCATTTGTGTACATCTTACCTTTGTCTAATACAGACAGTTTCTGGGTATTAACATATATTCAGCCAAAACCCAAACCAAACCCAGCAGTGCAGGGCGAAGCTGAAGAAGTGTATTTGGCTGAAAATGGAAGAACCAAACTTGAAAGTGTATTTTACCAGTTTGTGTTTCTGCGTCCACAGTCACTGTCGTACATGAGACTCCTTTGTTGTGGACCAACGGGGAGCAGAGCACAGACTTGTTCTTCAGTTCCCTGGGAGCGGTTTGAACACTGGCCTGAACAACAGACAACAGACAACAGACAACAGACATCCTCATCATTTCCATCTTCAACATCAGGTTGTTATTATTAAGGTTGTGACTCAATGTGCACGACTCTGATGATGAACTATGTGCAGGACTCGACTTTCGGAGTGAACTTACATGTCCGACGACCTTCGTTTGAATTTCAGGGACAGAGTCTGTAGAGAAATGACAGAGTCAGAACCTGTTTGTACACGTAGGTGAAACCTGGAGTCTTTTGTGTCTGTGCGGTTGTGTGTGTTTGTATAAGTACCATGTTGTGTAGTGCTGGAGGAGGTTTTGTCCGGCTGAGCCAGATGACTCGCAAGTGAGACAACGCTGGTGATGACCGGGGAGGATTCAGCCTCACGTGAAGATTCAGGGGAGGAAGAAGCTAGAAACATACAAAGAGACAGAAGGTGATGTTAGTGTTAATAATATGACATTTATACTGACTGACTTATAATTACAGTCAGGTCTGTATCATATTCATCAGTACATACATGTGTATTTTTTGTCTTGATGTTGTGTACATG
Organism: Platichthys flesus; assembly: GCF_949316205.1. Taxonomy (NCBI): domain Eukaryota; kingdom Metazoa; phylum Chordata; class Actinopteri; order Pleuronectiformes; family Pleuronectidae; genus Platichthys; species Platichthys flesus. The sequence continues at coordinate 2,609,883 of NC_084961.1, forward strand.
TGTTTGTATAAATACCAGGTTGTGTAGCGCTGGATAGTGAGATAACACTGGTGATGATGGGCGAGGACGCTGCTGCACCTGACGACTCAGGAGAGGAGGGATCTAGAAAAGAGTCAGGAGGGGATGGAGGTGATGAATCTGATTATCATGATCATATTTAACTGCTCCAGCTTTTATTCAGTATCCAAGAGAACCACAAATTCAGACACAAACAAGATGTTGAGCCTCAAACATGTCGACCAACATCATATTATAACAGTAACAAACCTGTGTTGACCACCTGGAGCATTCTGTTGCAGAAGTGAAGGACACATCTGAAGACACAGAAGTGTTTGACCCCCCCCAGCATGGGAAGGCTCTCTCGCAGTTTCCCTTTATGACTGCAGGAGTCGCACTTGGCATACTGACAGAAAGCAGAGCGTTAAAAGAGTCGTCAGCAAAATGCTTTTGTCAAATTCAGACAAGGAGAACAAAATGTGTATTTAAAATACGTGTCCAGCTCAACTTACGCAGCAGTAGAGCATGTTGTATTTGGACATGCAGACCTCAGAGCAGAACTCCTCGGTTTTTCCTGCGTAATTTGCCGTCAACACTGTTCTGGAGCCGCAGCGGCAGAAAGCACACGAGTCACAGTGCCTCCCCCACTTCCTCTCCAGCTCATGACTAAAGAGAATCTTGCAGCCTGAGAGGAGAGAGAGAGAGAGAGAGAGAGAGAGAGAGAGAAGAGTCATCTTTCGGCTCATTGACATAAAGTAAACTTCAGACCTGGAGAGTAAATAGTGAATGTGTCTCCTCACCATCACTGCAGAAGAAGCAGTCTTTGCTGTCGATTCTCTTCGCGTCCTTGGCGATACCTTCGGTTCTACAGTATTCACACGTTGTCATGATGTTCGTGACCCTCTTGAACTCTTGAGAACAGTCCAGGCTGCACACAAAAGTCACTTTGCCCTATAAGTACACAAAAATACACACACACAGAGTAGTTAATGTTCACACATGTGTCACAATGTATGTAACTGTCTCTAAGCTTTCAAGAGTTGTCAGAAAAATCCAGTCAGAAAGAATCATGAGTTTGTTCCAATGAGTTCAGCTCAAACTGGTGCACATGACATTTAAGCACATGCTCAAAATCTGAAACGTGAAATGAATACCTTTGGTTTCTTAAACCGAAATCCCATGCCCTCAAGTAAAGTTAGAGAGAAGAGAATATAGTGATGTGCTCAGATTACAACGCACCTTTTGCTGGACAACTTTTGGTGAAATCTTGATGATGCGTCGACACTGGGCACACAGCAGGTTCTCTGGTGGTTGGAGGAAGTCACTGGTGGTTGGATCCGGGGCTCCTGAGAGGTGAGAGGAAGCACTCGTGTCTTTCTGCCTCTCCTGTGGTACAGAAAGTAAAATGAACAGGCGCACACGTCCCTCCACTGCCAGTGTAACTTAAGACTGTATGAGATCATTAAGAATTAAAAAAAATCATAACATAATCCTCTCTGCAAATAGGAGCTTTGTGAAGTCTACAGACAGTTTTACCTTGAAGGTCATGGCACAGGCGAGAGTGCAGAAGCTCCTGATGGTGGCGTCTGGCATGGCGAGGTGGCAGGCGGGCAGCGTGTTCCTCCCACAGCCATCACAGTTCAGTGGAGCGTCTGCGAAGAAGCAGGTGAACAAAAAATGAGTCGTTTTGTTCACTGAGAGCTGGAACCTCCCAGTGAACACAGAGAATAACAAGACAAGGAGGGAAAAGGCAAAGAGCAGATATATCAACTGAGAAGGTCCAGTACCTGACGCACTGGCAGCCTGGATCTTTGCTGCCATCACACATCTGTTGGTGCAGAAGAGCTCCACCACGTTTTCACCGGTTATGGTTTCCACCATGTCTGAGGTCGGACAGGAAGACTGGCACATGACACACGGCTGCCATGTTCGGATTGTCTGCAAAAAAGAAGAGGGAGAAAATAAAATCCCATCCATCATCACCTCATCGTGAGCAACTTGTAAATAACACAATCAATGTTTTGCATTTCTAATAATTCAGGTGGGTTTTTTAAACCTCACATAGAGTTTAACCAGAACAAAAACTAAACCAGATGCTGCTACAAGCGAACAACAAGTATTAATACACCTTCACAAACATATTCTTTGACCAACAACGTGCACTACCTTTTCCTACCTTTTTCACTTGGGCCACACACGCTGCAGTGCAAAGTTTTTTGTTGCCCTCCTTCATCTTGAGGACGAGCAGTGTGTTGCAGCGGCGGTGACAGTTCTGACAGAGCGACAGATTGTTCATGTTGCAGAAACGGAAAAAACACGGGTCGCTGCAGACCTTGTGAACCAGGCCCTGCTTTGTGATCTCATGCTTGCTCTGCAGGAGGAGAAACAACAGACAGTCAGTCAGCCATCATTTATTCTCCTTTACAATCAGCATTATATCATCTGAAATCTCTTACAATGCAGTATCTGCCGCACATGCTGCATTGGGAATGTGATGCGAGAGGCACGATGGGTATTTTTGTGGACAAGGTTTTCTTGTAGTTGAAGGAGGACAGACAGGCCCGACTGCAGAAGTCCTTTAATGTCCCCTCGGGCTCCACCGGGAACTGGAGGACGTCCTGCGACTCTCTTACCTCCCTGGGAGAAGGAAGCAGGATGAAGTCGGTTAGAATGAACACACAGTGAGTAGATGCTGTTAAACTGGGCTGAAGGACACTGGGGACGTCTTAACTGTCAGTGGAGGTAGTGGCATTTTAAAACATTACTCAGAGGTGACACCTATAGGCCACCACCAGGACAGCCTGAAGTAACTGTTTTTAAAGCCAATGATCACAACGTTTGTTATAAATCAGAATCATACAAGTGCAACAACTAACTAAACCTATAACAAGTCAGACGCTAGTAAAAAAAAAATCACAATAACATTTTCTAAGAGCTGAAACTCTTCTTGTTCTGTCCAAGAAGTCCACAAGGCTTTCAGTTGACTATAAAATAAAACAGAGCAGGAAAGGCATATCCTAGACTTTGAGAATTATGAATTTGGGCTTAATAAAGGATTTATCCAATTAGTTAACTCTACAAATTCTCCAAGCTAAAGCTGAAAGACTAATGTGAAAAAAAACAAACAATGAGCAGAAAGTGTTTGACTCACTCGAGGCAGAACTGGCAGGTCCTCCTCACTGGTTTCATTTGGTAAAACGTTAAGATGCAGGCAGTGGAGCAGAAGATGTCCGCATGGTCCTTCCTTTGGTAAACAGTCTCTCCGTCCATCATCGTCTTCCGGCAGCTGAGACAAGTCAGTCTCAAATCCACGTGGCAGAGAGCGGTGTCTTCTGACGGAGGTGAGTCTGTCGTCTGGAAGAAAACCGGATCGATCTTCAAGTCCTGTCACAAACAGAAGGAAGATGAATCACGGTGACTCTGATGGAACCTGCCCCCAAATGTAAGGAATACTTTCTCACACCTCATAGCCTCATAGTGCTGTAAACCTCTGATGAACTGTGTTTTCCTACCTTGGTCACGCTTGGCTCATCCTTGATGAGTTCTGTGGCGACGCCGGGAGGTTGATTCTGGTTGTACCCCTCGTCCACCAGCTCCACTTTTATCTTGACGAGAAGCAGAATAAAAAGGAGTTGGATTAGTTGTGTAACATCTAGAATAGACAGGTTTGTGTGAGGTGATTATTCTAACTCTGAATCTAGATCAGAAACTCACAAAGTCCGTCTTTGGTTTCATGTCTTTTGGCGTCACATCCTTAATATGGTGCTTCTCAGATGACGAGCTGGTCTTTGCTACAAAGACAAGGTTCAAATGGGGTTCAAATAAATTAGGATCTATAGAACAGAAGGAGAGTTTCCAGCTGTTCTGTGTCTGTGTAACACAAAAACAAGAGGGAAAGAAAAGTTTGTAGTTTGAATTAATTGAATTACCTGACTTGGTGAGAAGCTGCGCCTTGTACACCACCAAACATCTGTTGCTGCAGAAGAAGTCCAACCTGCCGTCCTGGTCTTTGTCCTCAACCATGTCCGACAGCTGATGAGACGTCTGACACATGGGGCAGATCTGAGGCGTCTTGACTTTCTGTTATTGTTATAAAAACAGAACATGGTTGGTGTACAGAGTTTTATATGAGCTCTAAATGTTGTGTCTGTTATCAAATATTCAAACAGATCTTTATTACTGGAGTTTTACTGTTTGATTTAGTATATAAATATACATTTACCTTTAACGCCTGAACACACCATTTCATCACAAGCCGTTAAGATTAACAGTTCTCACAATTAGCGATGACTTCTGATGCTTTTTTTAACCTTGACAACTTGAAATATGTCAGAAAGTGTAAAACTCTTCTTCCAGAAATGATGAGCTGATGATGATGCACCTCTTTGAACTTGACCAGACATTCTTTACTGCAGACTCTGCTGTCCTCCATCTTCAGCAGGAACTGGTCATCGGAGCAGGCGGAGGCGCAGATGTCACACGGAGGCGCAGTCAGGTTGATGGTTTCGTGGGAGCCGACTTGCGGTTGGGTCTTCAGGACGGCCGTGCTCATCCTGGACTTGACGGACGCGAGGCAGGTCTCGCTGCACAGCTCCTTCATCGCTCCTGAATCACCCACTGGAGCCAGGATGACTTTGAGAGGCTGCAGTATCACCCTGAGGAAACGAGGATCAACGAGGTGAAGACAAGATTCACAGTCAGTGGGAGCAGGAGGTTTGATATAATCCAATGACCTTTGTTGTTAAATACCCATGACACATTGGCCTCATTGACAAAATAAAAGTGTGGAGGATCCTGGACTTACTGAAAGCAGTTGTGGCAGTGTTTTCTGGCGACTTTGATGTGAGGATTCATTTGAGTGAAGCAGGAGGCAGAACAGAACACGTCCGACGAGCCCTTCAGCTGATAAACTGTTTGGCCCTTCATCATCTCCTTCTCACAGCTGCGACAGGAGACACACGAGGCTGCGTTGACCAGTCTTGGTTCCTCAGCAGCTTGAGAGGCTGCGGCTCCGTCCACAGTGGAGCCGGAGTCAACGCTCACATCGTCCTGTGGGAGGACACACAGTTATGGTCCAGGGGTCAGAGGACTTGCAAGGAACCCCTAACCCAGGCCTAAATCTATATGTAGCACAGAAAAATGCTACATGTACACAAATATGTTAACTGCTTGTGTGTTGCTGATTTAGATCTTACAGAAAATGTATTGTACGTTTCATACTCACAGTGTTTTGTTTACGTTTGGTCTGTTGGCCTTTTTTCTTTTTTTTCAACCAAGCTTTGCGTTTATTTTCTGAAGGTAGAAAACAGAAACATGTGATTGTTATACTGCAATTATATACAAGTACTGTGTGTATGTAATAAACATCCTTTATTCAGTATTTGTCAACAACTATCACTTCAGTAAAGATGTAATTTATATCATTAAAAAGCGGTTTCACCTTATCATGATTAATCACAAGTTATGGTTGTTAGCAAATACATTAATGAGAACCAGCACAAGTACTAACGACAACATGACAGTGTTTATGAGTCGTCAACAAAATGTTTATATATTGTATAAAAAATGCCAAATAGAGGGAATTGAAATGAAGTGTCTCCAGTAAAGGAAACGCTGCTGGAGTGAGACCTCAGGGAGGAGACGAGAGAAAGCGTGTGTTCACTACCTTGAGCTGCAGGCTTCAGCTGGTATGAAACTATACAGCCGCGATTGCAGAAGAGCTTCACCGTGCCCTCGATGCTTTTGTAGTTAACCATGTTTGACATCTGCTGAGACGTGAGGCACATGGAGCAGGGTTGGGGGGTTTCGGTTTTCTGCGGAGACACAAAAGGGAAACAGCTTCTGATTAGCGAGCGTTTTAAAAAATAAGGTTTTGTCTGATCAATATAAAAATATGAAGATGGTGATTTTACTGTCACACTGTTGCACCTCTTTAAATCCTGTCAGACATTCCTCACTGCAGATGGTCTTCATGCCGTCTTCCTCCAGCTCCAGCATGAGTGGCTGCTTCTGGCAGTGGGAGCTGCAGTTATCACAGGCCGGCATGTTGTCCCGGCAGAAATCGTCCAAACACGATTTGTCGCAAAACTTGTGGACAGCCTGCGTTAAAGACAACTCACACGCGGCCTGTGGGAGATAATGAAGGAGCAGTGAGGACAACAAGGACTTCACACCTAAAAGGAGCACATGCTTTTAGATTTTCAAGTGGAACCAGTCAGAGATCTGCGTATCCTTACAGTGCAGGACCTGTTGCACATGCTGCAGAGGGACGGTGGTGTTTGGCCAGGCACATGTTTGGACTTGAAGAGGCACAGGCAGGTCAGAGTGCAGAAGTCCTTCATAGTCCCTTGAGCGTCGACTACAGCCATGACGAGGTCCAGAGGCTGCGTAATCGCCCTGACAGAACCGGGGGGGGGAGATGAGTTTTAAAGAAGGATATGATGAGATAATCAGGGTCACACGTTGACAGGCTTTCCTTTATCTGTACATGATTTTACTTTGAAGGAAATCGCTGCCACTGGAGCAATAATCTTGACAATATCCTGTCGTGTGTGATGCACCATTAGTTTCTAGTCTTGTAGTGTGTGTGTTTTAATACTACAATCTTTCAACGTGAGGTTTTTCCCCCCAACTCACTTGCGACAGGAGTGACAGGTCTTGGTGTCCGGCTTCTTGACGGGGAACTTCTCGAAGAGGCAGCTTTTAGAGCAGAAGACGTGTGTGAATCCCTTCTTCTGGAAAGCGGTTTGTCCCTTCATCATGATCTTCTCACAGTGGGAGCACGTCATGTACGTGGCCTGAGAGGGAAGACCAAAGATTGGATGAGCATGTTTTGTATAAATAAATGCAAATGATCGGGTTCTATATTCCATTCAAGTCATTTCATGTTTTGTTTTTGAAATTAGGTCTTAAAACTCTGAAGCTCTGTTTTTTCCTACTTCTTCAGTTGTGGGCTGATTTTTGGCCTCTGTGGAACTGGAAGATGTTTCCGGCTCGTTGCCGTCTTCCTGGAGCGGCTGATCTTTCTCCAGCCACTTCTTAAACACAGCTGGTAACTTGGAAATGTGGACTGGATTCTGCAAATTCTTCTCAGACAAAGAAAAAGACCAGTTTAATGTGATCTCATTGATCTCTTTGTCTGTTATTGGAGCCTAAACAAAACCAATATATCCAGAAATATGTAAGATCTTGTCAGTAGCTGTAAAGAGTTGCAGCAGGTAGCAGAATTCGTACCCTTTCAATCAGGATAAATCTCATATTACAAATACAAAATAGCTTCAAATCAGATACTTACAATGTCCAGTTTTGTGATTAGCACGTTCACTTTCTTCATCCCATTCATTTGAGCTAATAACCTTTTCTTCTTTTCTGTAAATAAAGTAAAAACATATGGTGTTACACAGCTAAAATGCTTTGTCACTGGGATGTATTGTCATTGTCAACACTAGATTTGTTTACCTGTGTTTAAGGTGGCAGAGGAACCACTTGTATCCACTTCCCTGTCGTCAGCTCCTTCCCCTCCCGTCCCTTTGTCTGTCTCCTCTGCATCGACGTCCATGGTCTCTTCAGGGTCTGTGTCAGTGGAGTTCTTATTATCACTGACGTCCTCGTCCTGCTCTCTTCGTCCTGTGACTCGTGTCCTCGGAGTCATTGCTGCTGATCCACCTGATCCAACGTCTCCATCACGGTTTTCATTTCTGACGTCCTCATCGGTGTCTTCGTCCATATCGAAGTCCACGTTCATGTCCTCATCATCACTCAAAGAAACGTTTGTTGCATCTTCGTTTCTACGAGACGGTGTCTCCTCGGCACACTTCACGGGCCCCCCCTCCTCATCACTCTCTGCGTTCCCCTCATCAGGTTCCTCTTCATCTTGCACAGACTCTTCACTTTCACTCTTCTTCCTCTTGCGTCGACCGCGTTTCTTCGAGGAGGAAACTCTTTTTGGAGGTGACGAGTCTTTGGAGAAGAAAAGACAAAGATCGGACACATTTGAGAAGAGTATCAACACTTAACCACTTCACCATTTGTTTTTTATTTACTAAATCATTTCCATGCTGCTGGAGACATGAACATTTCAGTCTTTGTCTCTACGGATTTTCTTTTATATATTGTATGATAACGATTTTGAGATTTTCCACTTTCACACACACATACATATCTCTATAGTTTTTACTTCTTAGCCAAGTGTTAATTGGGTTGAACTTAGTTTATAAACTCTAATACTCTTGTTGGAGGATGCGCATGTGTCTCATTGTTGGAAAGATGTAATGTGTAATGTGTCCACTGAGATCTGGTACATCAAGGATCAGAGATGAGCAGGAGAGTTTGAGGTTTTCTCGACAGACCTCTTGACAGAACTGAAGTTTCTGCGTCTTCACAGTCATCCTCACTGTCGTCAGAATCGCACTCCTTCAAATCCGGCTGCAGTTCATCTTCAAAGGGGAGACGGACACATTCAGTCAATATAAAAACAATGACACAGTTACCTTGTGACTGTAAACTGAACTTCTGCGTATTAAATAGCTCCACAGGACTCATTTAGCTTTTGAACTGGGCACATACCTGGAATCTCAATGTCCTCAAAGGATTTTCCTTCAAATCTCTCAGCAGTTCCGTTCTCCATTGCTGAGAGGAGCACTGATATTTTCGCGATGTCTCCCGCCGCTTCTGGCTTCTGATAATAGTCCCGGTCGGTGTGAATGTCGCGGCCCAGCAACTTGGCTAGCTGATCAAGCTCGTTGTGTGTGAGGCTCAGGATCTGGTAGGTTCTTACCAGGTGCTTCCGAAACGCAGGCTTTTGGGTCTCGAGGTTCTTCGCACCACTCCTGGCCACAAAGAGGCTGATGCATGTTTGCCCCTGGTAGAGGCTTGTACGTATGGCGACAGGTCTAGCGAATAAGAAGGGGTTTTCTGCATGTACACCACATGCTTCTCTCGTGCTCACCAGCAGTGTTATTGCGCTCAGCAGTTCTGGCGTCAACATAAGAGAAATTTCTTTATCGTGACCCTTTCTTTCAGCTTTGCTCATCACATTGATCGTCACGAAGCGCTTGCAGAGAATCTCTTCGAGCTGTGACCGGCCGACAGACGCGTCTGTGTGGTGCCCCGCATCGTCCCTCTCCTGGAATGACTTCAGTGTTACTCGTGCCACTTTTCTGAACACGTTTGCATTCAAGATCGTCACTTGTGCAAGTGTCACTCTGAGAAGTGCATTGTAGACGGGGGGGCTTTCGTACATCATCAGGCTCTGGACTGCAGACTGGGCCGTCTTCTCAATGCACTGGTATAAAAGCTGCACGTCCTGGGTGAACAGTATGGTCGATGTTGTTTTTATAAAGGATTTTGATCGGGAGCCCCATTCTTCGGCACACAGCCTCATAAATGTCACTGCTCGCTGTATTGTCTCTTTGTCAGCATCCTCTTTCAAAGCTACGGCGTAACTTATGTCCCCGATCTTCTTGAGGGTCTCTCCCAATTTCTGCGCCAAAGTTGGTGTGTCACAAGACTGTGTCTCTTCCCTGAAACCACTGAGCTCCTTGACGGCTTCAACCAGTTTGCTGAAGTTTTCAGGCTTGACAGCATCTTCAAAGCAACTTATCTCCTTTTCCCGTAACTTTAACAGGACCCTTCCCATTTCCCTCAGCCTCTGTCTAACGTACTCTGATTGTTTTTTCGTTTTATTTGTGAAGCACATACACTGTGCCAGGCGCAGCAAGTAACAATCCCCGAGCACCGCAAATGAAATCTCATCGTTATTCAGGCTCTTTAAAACGTCCCTCACATAAGAGGTCATTTCTCTCGGCTCTGTTGCCACTGTGGTAGCAACCATGGTTAAAACTTTAGTCTTGGGACCTATTGCACCCTTAAATAACTTGTTGGTGCACGTTCGCACATGTCGCCACATTAGCTTACGAGTATACATGCCTTTACAGTATAGACAGGGGGCAAAAAAGTTACCATCTGTAAGGGGCACTTTAGATCTTTTCGAAACTTTCAGTTCTCCTCGGCAAGTCCTCAACACCTCCTGATTATGTTTGTAATTTCCTCTTTTTCGTAGGTTGTCCATTTGCTTTTTTCGTTCTTTGGAATTTCGGCGTAGTGCAAACGCTTGAGCGATGTCGGCTTCCTCGTGTCTATGGGTCAAAAGATGGCGAGAAATTTTGGACTGAGGTCTCCCGCAAACGTAACAATAGTTTTTGTTTGCGGGGGAAAGGCTTATGGACTCTCTCTCAGGGGGGTGGTCATTGGAGTCGTCCTCCTGCTGGATGGGGGAATCATCAGTGGGATGGTGTTCAGAAGAATCTAACTCCACGACATCTGAATTCTTCTTCTGCTCATCTTCTTTGACATCATTGTCGTATTCATCGCTGCTTGGCTCTTCATCAGGGCCAGGGACATACTCGTCATCACCACAGGATTCTTCGGAACTAAAGGCTTCAAAGTCTTCGACCTGAAAAACAGGTAATGTAGGTTTTAACAAAAAAACTGACACACTTGAACTTCAGCTAATTTTTTCTGACTTCAGACAAATTTTCTCTCCAATTTTAACCTTGTTTAGCTACTTTATGTTTTCAGACCTGACCTGTGGGTAAAATCTGAAGAATTGCCTACAGAGTTTACCCACAGTTTGTACAGGAGTCTCCGCTGAGTGCTCTTCTGTTTTTATCCAATCAAAACCCACCATTTCCTCCTCCGGTGAAGATGCAGCATCTTTCAAATGTGTTTGTGTTGAATTCAAATCCTCACTGGTTGTCTGTAAATACGAAGAAAAGAAAAGTCACACTAGTACTAATGTTAAACAAGTAAAAAGTAAATTCCCCAAAAGGTTATAAGTGCAGTTTATAAACAAAACAAATATCTCATCGCCAAACTAATCCGAATATTAATCAAATCCAAAATAAGTATTTGTTCAAGTCTAAAGTCATGATTGGGGATTGGGCTTCATTAAACTGAGTATTTTCAAATTTTTCTATTTAACATATTTACAATATTTAAGAGAAAAGGGAGAGAGCAATGAAATATTTGTGTACATTTCAGCAATAAATGTCAACACATGTACTTATATTCATGAAGAAAGTACTCCTACCATCGAGCGCCAGGTGTACGACGAGTCCCCGTAGTCGTAAGTTATCTCCTCGCCTCGATTTATTTTCCTCACTGCAAACAGGCACAAGTGCGGCTTGTCCTCAAAAACAATCTTCTTCATCTCACAGTTGGGATTGACGTGGTCGCCATTCACGAGTCTCCCGAGCCCTTTGTGGTTTTTCGGCGCATCGAGACTGCAAGAAAAATGGTCTTCATGAAAAATGGACGAATTCTACCACAATGAAAGAAGATGATGGTGGTGGCAGATGATTTTGTGACTCATCAAAATGTACCTGCTTTATTAAGGCTACTCAAGATACTTTGGTTAAATATACAGAATGTTACACTCTTACGGGTAAGCGCAAAAAAATGAATTTAGAAACTTTATTTGAAGGAAATTGGCGAAACTGTTTTCATATTCGTAAAAATTCTATTTCGAATTAGCCAAAGTAAATCATCCTTAAATCATCCATCTGAATTTCAATCATATGAACTAAACTCACCGCCAGTTTTTTCCATTCCACGAAAAGTCAACCAGGTAATTGTTCAACGTATCGCCCCGTTCTTTCCCCCGGGTCTCAATGCGAGTGGAGATGTTCCCCCGATACTCAACAACAAAGCTGGATGGTTCGATGGACTGATGGGTGAAAACACCTTTACCTGGAATAACAAGAGTAAAAGGAGAAACAAGATTTAATCCAGCAATACAACAGAAACATGAATCCCCCCCACACACTGTAACATATGACTCACCTGTGATTTATCAGCCTGGGGAACAAATTATTTATTATATTATATACAAAATGTTGGTCAGCAGCCTATCACAGGGCTGACAGACAGAGGCAGACCTCGCATTCACACATCAGTGCAATTCACAGCTTCGCGTTGAAGTAAAAGGGGAAAAAAGGGCGAGAGACCAGAACCAGAACATATTGGAGGTGCTTCACCGACCTCTGATCGTGTCAATCAACATTTCCTGTAGGAAGGGTTTGTCTCTGCGGGTCTTTATGTGCTCCAGGGCATCTTTCTCTGGAGTCTGCTTTCTGCATGGCCGTTTCACATTTTCTGGAAAAATTTGCCAAACATTTAAAAAATGAAAGCATCAATGAGGTCAACAGGACTCTCTCTGCTTGTCATGGAGATACTTGCCTTTCTGCAGAGGTGGAACATCTGATTTGTCGTTGTCCTTTTCAGTATCACTGTCTTTTGGTTTGCAAATGTCCGTGTCCACATCTGGCTCAAACTCATCTAAATTAAAAAAACAAAAAGATAATTGTCGTAGAAATTTCAAGGACAGAGTTATACAATTGTCTTTTTGTAAGTTTAATTCCTAAACATCTGCAGATGGGCCGACGCCACACGTCACCTTGAGTGACGTGCAACCATGAGCAGGGAGCACATGAGAAATCTGATTCTTATCCATGACAAGCATCTCCTTCGAGAGGAGCAGAAGGTACTACATCAGCTTCTTCGATGTCCGATCAGGGTGATCAGACATCCTGTCTTCATCTCTGTCAATGACCCCTGTCTTCGTTTGAAAGACAATGACCCTTGGATCCTTGAGTGACCTCCTGCAGTGAACCATTTGCACACAAAGGCTCCCAGGAAGCAATAAACATTCTAAGTTCTTTGAGCAAACAAATTTGTTCATACATTCCCTTACACTGGAAGATCAGACGTGTGAATGTTACAGTGGACACGTACCCTCAATCTCCATTTCATCCAGAGAGATTCCTTTGAATTTTTCCAGATCTCCCTTTTCCATTGCCAGAAGAAGTTCCGCAATTTTTGCCAGTTCCACCACCGCCTCTGGCAAACGGTAGTAATCCCTGTCGGCCCGAATGTCACGACCCAGCAGCTTCGCCAGGTGATCCAGCTCGTTGTTCTCCAGGTTGAGAATCTGGAACACTCTTGCAATGTGCTTGTGGAGATAGCCAGTCCTGAGATGCTCTGGGTTTTTTGCTTCACACAGATTTGATAAACTCCGGATGCAGTGCGCTCCACTGTAGATGCTTGAATCAGTGCGGTCGGGCTTTGCAAACAGGAAAGGGTTGTCTTTGTGTACGCCACAGTTCTGTCTCTTGTCCACAAGCAGTGTGATTGCACTGACGAGCTCCGGTGTCAACAGAACAGCAACTTTTAGTCGATTCTTGCTCACAATATTTATCCTGATGCAGTGCTGGGATAACACTTGAGTTGAGTCGTGCCGCTCCTGGAACGACTTCAGTGACATTTTGGAAACCTCAGGTGCACCTTTGTTGAAGACGGTCAACTGTGCAAGCGTCAGTTTGGAGAGTACATTGTAGACCTGTGGGTTTTCATACATCTTCAGCGTTTTGATGGCAGAAGCTGACGTCGTTTCTAGGTACGTGTAGAATTCCTGCACATCACGTGTGAACGGTATCGTAGACGTGCTGTTTACAGGGCATGAGCTTGTCCTAGAATGGCATCTCTCTACGTGCCTAGACAGATCAATACGTTTGTACAAGCCTTTACAATGCAGACAGAGCTCAAATGCTTTAGCACTAACATTCGCTTTTGACGGTCTTCTTTTAAGTTTTAACTCTCCACTGTTGTTCCTCATCACCTCTTGATTATGTTTGTAATTTCCTCTGTTTCTTAAATCCTCAAATAACCTTTTCCGTTCCTTAGAGTATAGGGGCAATGCAAAGGCTCCAGCAATCTCAGTCTCTTCATCAGCATGTCTTAAAAAGTGACGAGTGAGTTTGGTCATTCCTTTCCCACAAACGTAACAATAATTTTTCCTAGCGAATGTCGGCTTTTCGGACTCCTGTATATCCTCATTAGGTAAGTATTCTTCATCCGAGCTGTGGTCATCAGTGATCACAGCGGACTCATCCTGCTTGCTGCATGAAGCATCGTCAGGTTGCAGTGTAACTGACTCTGTCATCTCTTGAGAAGAATCCAACTCTGTCAGAGGTGAACCGTCCCCGACTTCCAACTGACTGTTGGCCAGTCCTTTCCCTAAAAAAAAGCAAAAAGAAAATGAAAAACACAAAAAATCTTAATCGAGAAAATATTAGTTGACACAAAAACTGTTTAAACGCTTTGATAATTCTATTTATTTGAAAGTATTTATTGACTTGGTCGTAGGCATCAAAGTTGAGCTTCATACATAATATCAATGCAGAGAATAATATCAGGTTTGCACCACAAACCTTTAAAGTGGTCTATGAATTGACACCTCAGCGAGGATTTGTCTTTACGAGCAAGTATGTGTTCCACAGCATCTTTCTCTGGGGGGGTTTCCTGCTCCTCCATGACAGCTGCAAATGTTTACGAAAGAAAAAAAAAGATTAGGTTTGGGCAATGTGAGGGAATCTGCTGAGCACATGGTTCTTCAGAGAAAAATACATGGTCCACAATGGGTTCTACTAAGATATCATTGAAATATTATAACCACATGTAGTTTTATATTAGTAAATCATTGTAAATAATATAACTGATCGATCATAAAACCTGGACCTGGATAAACAGCAGGGACTGGGTAGCATAATGAATGTAAAGATTAAAGAATTCCTATTTCAATTTAAGTTCAACAGATTTTATCATTTCCTGCACATTTTTATTAAACTTATAGGTGGGTCAAATTTATTAAAAACATTTAAGGACAGATTTTAAGGAGGTGTTATAATGGTTTTTTATTTTTTGTATTTCCTATTGCCCTCAAACATACTTTAATTACGTCTGTGTGCACGTTTGACTTCTCTATTAAATCCCTTTAGCAGCGGAGATATTTCTGCTCTTGACCTGGTATATATATATGATTTATGAATTTGACTTGTTTATATAAATCTATTCCTACCTTGTATTTACTGTAATTTAACTGTTGCACTGCAGATCTGAGCAGTTTCTTCTCCTCCATCACATTTCATTCTGCTGTGGATCCTGTGTTAACTTGCACATGAGAAATATCACCTGAGACTCTTCTTGAACCACAAACTCCTGTATTGTTTACTTAGCCTTGCTAGCATGCTAACACAAACTATCAACTGGTGGACAGGCTAACAGCAGGTTAGCGACACTCTGCTCATCGCTGCTACTTAGATAAATGTATTTATAACGTTTCGACGCAGCGCAGCGTTTACCTTCAGTTTGATAACCTGGAGGAGAAGAAGCAGAAAGAGCCACAGCTGGAGCTCAGACACTGGCGGCCATCTTTCCTTGTCCCCGCCTCGCCGCAGACCCCGTGACGATGAGGTCGGCAAATGTGGCCAATCGGAGATCGTGACGTCCCTGATTGACACTCGAAGAAGCGAATCAGCATCCGAGATAGTCCCGAACCGCGGAGAGCAGCATGTCCTCATAAACTTACTCCAAAGTGTCCTCATATACCAGCAGAAGTACTCCTTATGCTACTTTCACCGTGTACAATTACTCTGTAGATTCTGCATTATGAGTCAATACAGTAACTTTACTCTCTTAACTGTGCAGTATTCTTTCTCTCTGTGCAACACAATGGTTCATGTGTAATTCATTCTATGTTCATATCCTCCCACGGCAAACGTGCTTCTTGTTTTTACACTGAATCTATTAGTAAAAAAATATATATATTTATGTTTGTTTGAACCCATTGTCACTGGCAATTCCAATTATGGACTTTTGTTTTCCTGTAATGGACAATTCAGTAAATACAGAGAAACACACATTTTAGCAACTGACGAATCTCACTTTGATATATTTTTTTATGTTGTTTATTTGAAAAGAACATACAATAGAAAATACTAAAGAGAACCTTGGTAGTCATACTCTTCAGGATGGGGGGTTAATATAACCAAGATATACATGACTTTTTTACATTTTTCAGGCTGATGGTTATGAAGAGTGAATAACTCAAGAGACTGCTTTGGATGAAATAACACAATGAACATGAGCTCAAAACAAAGACGCTTTTGTTTTTAGTCCACTAATAAAATTTTGCATCATACGAGTCGTCAGCCTTTTTTACGAAATCAGATTTTTTTTTCATAACTATGTTCACTTCTACAGATGTTGAGAAAAGAAAACGGTTTGATTCCTACTGTAAGTTACAATCAGATGAGCAAACCTTTCAAAATAAAATTACCCGAAGAACACAGATATGGACAAACGGTTATGGGGGGTTTGCCGCGTCGTCTTGGAAAACCCAAACCATCAGACGTTAGGAAAAATACACTCACAATTTTCTGAGTTACCAGGAACAATCCTGGTATAACAGCTATGCTCAAAGTAGTGTAATATGCAACGAATCACTGCACTGATGGTTTACTAGTAATCAAACTGTGCCGTGGGCTTCCTGCACAAGATGAGCTTTGTCAACATCATAGGGTTTGTCTCCAACAACAGAAATCTAAATGTTTATTTCACTGCTCTTCATATGGAGCCTTCAATCTCTCTCAGAGGAAATAGATGTTTTACTGAAAAAAACTTCTGTCCAATTTGGAAAGTTATTTAAAGAATTATGATACGTGTTGATCATGAGACGCAAAGTTCAGCTGTGTCCTGTTGAATGAGTCCGTTCAGCTTCCAAGTCCCAGCTACACAAACACAATGTGTTGAATAGCTTCAAATCCTGTTCCTTGAGTATGACTTTCTTCACTGCTCAGCACTTTGTAGTAGTGTGTATTGTCCATTTATGTTTATGGGACCGTGGTTTAATGAACATTTCAGTTAAATCTACAACATTTTCCACCACAAAGCGCTACACCAAGTAAAGGTCACTTCTGTTGTCTCCGACTCCATCACTCTGAATCCATGTCTCCCTCCTCTTCAGGTATAAAGGGTGGATCCTTGGGTGTGCTCTTTTCAGCCTCTCCCTCTTTGCTCTTGTTGAGATGCAGTTCTCTGACGGTGAGGATGCGGGTGAGCATCGCCTCCATGGTGGTGTCGTCCAGAGCGGAGGAGGAGAACCACAGGGGGCTGTTGGGCACGCAGCAGCGCTCCGGGAGAAGGTAGAACAGGTTGGTGCGCTGCTTGACCGACTCCGAGCTACATGGAGGACAGTTGTTAGTGTCAACAAGGTAAAAGGAGACAAACTAAAAAGGAACTCGACAGAGAAAGACAGTCAACATATTCAAACTCTGAGTGGTACAACTCACCACTTGGAGAGGTAGAACTCGTAGAGTCGAACCGGACAGCGGAGAGGGTTCTCCGTGTTCTCCACCATCTCCAGGATTTCCTCTTTAGCTTCGTCCTCCTTACGCTTCTTAGACGGAACCTCTGGATCTGAGGAGGACGCAGTAACAAAGACGCACATTCATATTTAATATATTTATGTGAAAGATCAAATTAACACAGAAAAATCATAAATAAACAGTGTATTTGGTATTTTCTGGACTAAACAACACTTCAGTGACTTTTCTTCCCTGCTTGTTGCATCTCTTTGAATAAAGTTAGTACGTTTTTACACACATACAATCGAAGATAATCTAAGAAGAATCTATGTTATTATTTAAGATATTAGTTTGTAGTTTAGACATGAGCCACGTTGGTACCTGGCTCTGCTTCGTTTATGGATATGGGCGGGTAGAAGCGCAGTAAAATGGTTTTGGTGTTGTCCGGGTTGGTTTTGGTGCAGCGCATGACGTGGGCGAAGGACAGCTGGCGGTGCTGCTCCACCGCGGTGAAGCCAAAGTACTTGCAGCAGAAGAAGAGCAGGGTGTTGAGGAGGACGATGGGGGAGTACGCCCCCAGCTGTTTACAGTCCCAAAGATAGTCCTCCTCCACACGGGAATGGATGTAACCTGCAGAACAGAGACAGGATATAAATCTGTTCACGTTTTCATGAGACAAAGATTGATAGAGTAGAACTTCAGAAGCAGGACACAAGTGATAACTCACCAGTGGCTGTGACCGGGGGTTTGAAAGCTCTCAGCATGGTCGTGAACTCAGTGGAGAACTTGTTGTAGAAGCGATCCATGAATATATTCTCCACTCGACTGTTCTCAAACAGGTACTGCAGAGAAAAAGGATCAATACAGAGAGTGAGGAGAAGGGCTGTGATGTATTTCACTCTAGAATGTTGTTGTATTTATAAACTCCCTTGTTGATGGTACAGCTTGTTTGTTGTTACTAAAATCCCTAGGAAGTTATAACAAATGTAGAGAACTATAGAGACATTTCAGAGCTACGTGATTTTGTGTTCATGTTTTTCTCATACATGTGTGTGATAAGTGCCTGTGAGAGCAGAGTGGTGCTTCTCTTGCCTGTTGGATGCCGAGGCAGAGGTAGAAGATGCTGTCGGGGGAGTACTGCTCTCCGTTTGGTCGTTTCACCTCAGCGATGAAGCAGCAGAGTCCGTAGCTCAGCTCGGCCGTGGTGCATCGGAGGACATCCTCCTTCAGCTCGATGGTACGAGCTGAGACAAGGACATGAGGAATGTAAAGTAAAGCAGGTAAAAGTGCACCGACTTCACAACAAATGGGATTTAAATGATAGGAAAACATAGGTCAAGTCATTTTAATAAAGAACTGTTACATATTGAATCTATATCTATTGTTTCCTGTCAGATTCGGTGGTTGTATTCACGTGACGTTCAGACTTACAGCCGAAGCGCGGTTTCTCTATGTTGGGCTGAGTTTGTCTCCACTGGATCCATCGCCTCCAGGCGTCAAGTCCGTACTCACTGTTCAGTTTTGGTAATTCCAAAGGCAGATCTTTGTTGGAGGAGCCTTTCTGAGATGCCGCTGCAGCCGCCTTGGACCGCTGCAACTTACGACCCTGAAATGAGGAGAGGGGGGGGTTGCAAAACCAGTATCTTCACCAGAAGCTTTAAAGAAAACCAAATTTAGTCGAATTACCCTTTTATCCCGGGCTTTCCTTTGACCTGGTCGTCGTCGTGTGGTCGCAGGCGGGGGGCTCGGAGCTGGAGGGCCCTCCTCTCTGAACCGGGACATCCTCTCCAGTGTTTCTGTGCAATTTCAGCAAATTAAAAATAAGCCTCTGATTCAACTCTTTAGACAAAGCTCAAGCTGGGCGGGGATAAAACTGGGAAGTTAGGACATATCTCATCTCCTCACCGACAGGGAAGTCAGCTTCGACGTCCATGGGAGGTGGAGCCGGAGGCGGGGGTTCAGGGGACGGTTCGCTGGGCCGCCCCCCAGGAACATCTACGATCGGGTTGAGCTTATCCTGGGTGAACCCCCGACTCGGCGACCTGAGGCCCGCGTCGGAGGAGGCGTCCTCCCAGTTGTTGAGGAAACTGGTCAATTCTTCTGTATCCAGATCATCACTGAAGTTACTGGTGTGGTCTGTTAAATAAATTGTGTGGGAAAAGAATCATGGTCCCAACATCCAGTGAAAAGACTTCACATGTTCTGGTTATGTGTTTTAATGTCTCTCACCATCAGGGGCGTCTTGTCTCTCCGTCCTTTTCTCCACCGCTTTCCCCTTCGGTCTCTCCGGTTTGCTGTTCTCATCTTGTTCCGCCACCATCTCAGCCATGAGGATGAGCTCGGCCTCGAAAGGATCCGACGGGATCTTTTCCTTGATCATCTGGATGGTCTCTATGATGCGTTCTGCGCTGTTCATCGTCACAGGAAGGAACATGGGCACGGGCAGCTGTGGGAGGCAGGTTGGGAGAGTAAGAGTCTATAGAGCATAGAACTATGATCATATTATTATCTAATATCAGCTAATTATACAAGTTGGACAGTTAACCGGCTCGGGGGAGTTGAGGAGCTGTACGTACCGGTAGAGGCAGGCACAGAGGTCTGGGTGTAAACTGGCTGTACATGTTCATGGGTACGGGAACAAACACGGGAACTGGGACAGGCAGGATCAACACTTCTGGGAAAGCAACGTCTATAGAGAGGGAAATAAAAACAATGTCAGAGTGAATACATAGGTTGATATGAGCACGGGAGGCGGAGTCTGAGTAGTATGACATATTTTTAACATCGTGATCAGGTTTCAGGGTGAAGCTTTTACCTGTCTGTGATTCAACATCAGCCGTCTGCGCTTTACAGGAAACCCCTTTATCCTGCACCAGGGGGCGACAGAGAAGAGCCTTGTTCTTCAGGATTTTGGGGGCAGCAGGAGGAGGAGGAGGAAGTTTCACCTCATCCGTCTGGACACTCATCTGCACGAGAAGGGGACAAAAAACATGAATATTTGCACATTTCATAGTTTTAAGAACAATAAATGGAACAAAAATGGAACTAAGATTATTCTCTGGTTAATTGGTGATTTAAATCAAACTCCACATAACAACAGCCAACTTACATGTCCAGTTTTCTTTGATTGAGTCTGTGAGAATGTGCCTGTGAAGACAACGTGAAAATCAGCCCCGGCAACTGATTGAAAGTGAAGAATTAGACATTTAGCACAAAAATACATGAGTGTGAGTTTTTTCTACTTTGCTGAGCTGCAGTTCTGTCGGAATCGTCAGGTTTTCCCGTTGGAGGTTCTGCAAGCGAGATGACGTTGGCGATGATGGGTGTGGCCTCACCTGGTGCTGCACATCACAAAAGAACAAAGACACAGGGGAGTCAGCTGAATTCACTTTGACAGGGTTGAAACCACAACTTAGGAAATGAATGAATGAAACGGTGACGGTGACACACACCTTTCAGCAGCTCGCCCTGTGTGGCCACCTTGTGACTGCAGAACTTCAGCAGGCAAGTCAGATCACAGAAGTGTTTGACCTCGCCCAGCAAAGGAAAACTCTGCTTCAGTTTCCCTTTGCACCCGCAGGTGTCGCACTTAGCCACCTGACAGAGCAGACAGGTAACGTGAGGCCGGGACAAACAAGATCGTCATCCTCTCCGTTGTTTGAGTGTAAGTGTGAGTTGAAGGACAGAAATCAGGCTTACGTGACAGAAGAGCATGGTGTATTTGAAGCGGCAGTCCTCCGAGCAGAACTCCTCCGTGGAGCCTCCGTACTGAGCCGTCACCAGCTTCTTTGAGACACGGTTGCAGTAGACACACGAGATGCAGTGTTTCCCCCAGTTTTTACTCAGTTCATGTCTGAAGAGGAGCTTACAACCTGGGACGAGGGGGAGAGGGCGACTTTCAGGCAAAAGTAATAGTAATGTGTAGGTTATAGTGCTGTCCTCTGGGAATCTTTCAATCATGTGTTGTGCTGTGATGAAGCACATTTCTGTCTGTCTCCTCACCGTCGCTGCAGAAGTAGCAGTCTTTGTTGTCTATGATTTTGGCGTCTCTGGTGATCTTCGCGATTTTACAGAATTCACACAGCCTCGTCAGGTAGTTGACCCTCTGGAAGTCCTGAGAACAATCCACGCTGCACAGAAAAACCAGCTTGTCCTGCGAACGGAGTTGAGATCAACAATCAGAGACGTCAGAATCTGTCACACGGCTGAAAATTCAATTGTTCAACTGTCTTTCTCCAACTAATTTATATCAATGAGACACTTGTATCAAACAGCAGTAACAGATACATGCACTGTAAAAACTTAGAACACCTTGATCTGGATGACTTCGGGTTTGAACGTGATGTTGCGAGCGCACTGGGCACAGTCCAGGTTCGGCGGCACGTTGGGGAAGAATTGCTGAGGCTGGGGGGAAGTGACCGGCTGGATTTGCGTGGATTCAATGGGCAACTTGGTGAAAACAGTCATGTGTTTGTGGGACTTCTTGAACTTCTCCTACAACACAGAGAAACACCAGAGGATTCATGCGTCAGAAAGACAAGTTTCTGGAGCACAGCAAGTTGTATCGTGCATAATCTACATATTGCTTCTCTTTTCTTTTGCATTTTACAAAGACTAATCTGAATTACCTGAAAAGCCTTGACACACTGTAGCCTGCAGAAGTTCCTGATGGACGTATCGGACATGGCGAGGTGGTAAGCCGGTACGGAGATCTTCTCACAACTATCGCAATTCAACCGAGAACCTGTGGAAAAGGAAATAAACTCATCAGCTGGTCTAAAGTGATATATCACAAGCTGAAGTACAAAATAACTGATGAAAAACGTGCTCAGTACCTGAGGCGCTGACAGTTTTGACCTTGAATGCCATCAAACAGCTGCTGCTGCAGAAGAGGTTCACAGAGTCGTCGTCGTTTTTGTGGTCAATCGTCTCGGCCAGCAGGCGGGTTGTTTGACACATCATACAAGGCTGAGTCACCTTGGTTTTCTGTGGAGAAACAAAAGAGAAAGTGACAAAGTCGGGTTCATCGTCACAACTAACTGTCTCCACAGGAAGGTTTCTTTTTGTATTATTATCAAATATGTTGTTTGTTGTTCTCACACCTCTTTGTACTTGGCCAGACATTCAGAGTTGCACAGAGTCTTGTTGCCGTCCTCCATCTTCAGCAGGAGCGGCTTGCTGTGGCAGAAGGAGCCACAGTGGCCACAGCCGGCCATGGACAGGTTGCTCACCGAGCGGAATCGGTTAAAGCAGGCGTCGCTGCAGAACTTGTGGACAGCGCCGCTCAGGATCACCTCGTGTTTGCTCTGAAAGGCAGATTCAGGAAAATGTATCAACAGAACAACCGATTAATCAGGAAAACAACAGATTAATCTCATCATGATTATCTCTAGTTGCAGCCCTGCTCTGCTCAACCTACAATGCAGTATCTGGTGCACATGCTGCAGCGCGACTTTGGTCCGACTGCTGGCGGTGCTGATTTGGTGAAGTCGTGCACCCTGAAGCTGGAGCAGTTTTTCTTGTAGTTGAAGGAGGTCAAACAGTTTTGGCCGCAGAATTCCTTCATGACTCCTTTGGCATCCGGGGCCAGGATGACATCCTGAGGTCGAATTATCACCCTGAGAGAGTGAGAAGAGATCAGTCAGGCCTCGAGTCCTACAGGTGTGCAGGCGCTTGTTCGGCGTCACAGTATCTGAACTATCTAAGCAAATGCAAGTATCGAAAAAAGCAGCTTAAACTTCTTTCAGGCGACTGAATCAAACACTTTCTTGAATTTCCCAGGGGGCTGTATGTGATCACGTCTGAGTCAGTTGCTCTGGACATTTTCTGATCTTTTTCTGACACTTTCCTGAGTTCATGGCTGAAAACAGATTCAGAAGCAGGACTCGGCTAATTCAGGGTTTCTGCATATTTCAGACTCTTATATGTAGGCAGTGACAGAAGTTTACTTTTGGCAGTTGTAACAGATCTTAGTGGTTCCGGGGAGGGATGTGGTGAGGCAGACGGTGGAGCAGAACAGAGACGTGGAGCCCTTCCTCTGGAACGCCGTCTGTCCCTTGATCAGGCTCTTCTTGCAGTTGAAACACAACATGTGCGAAGTCGACGGTTGGGCGATGGGAAGCGTCTGCGTCTCAGCAGCTGGACTCACTGAGAAGACACAACCGATCCTCAAGTCCTCCTGACAACGTGAGACGAGAGAAACATGTCAAGAGATTAATCTTTCACTTTCAAGAAACAAATGCCGCCTTCATAACAACCCTCGATATAATGTTTGTTTAACAGTAAATGTTGGTGAATCCCTGTGATCCCCGGTGCAGCACCCACCTTGGCAGTGTTCGGCTCATCCTTCACGCTCGCCGTGAAGTCAGAAGATATCAGCGCCTGGTCGTACTCCTCGTCTACAGGCTCGTCCTTCACTTTGACCAGAGGCGATGAGGGAGACGAGGGATCTGCCTGAGATGTCTCCTACAACAAGACAAGAAGACACAGACCTGCTCTTAGATCTGTCTATTAAATGTACAAACTGAAATGAGACATTTGAGAGAAACACAAGTGATGCTTCAGAGCTTCTAACTTGTACTTACAGGGTCTATTCTTGGTAGTGACGGGTTAAAAACGTTCATCCCGTTCATCGCAGCCTTTGGCGATGAGCTCTCTCTTCCTATAGGAACATACGAACTGTTTGAGTGCGAGATATGTATATCCAAAACTGTACTGAAATGTCAGCAAGAACATCTTCCTGAGAAACCTCTTTAGTGCTTCACCTGTACTGGTTGTGGTTGTGGACGAGGGAGACGAGCTGGACTGGATCCGGTCTAAAGCCAGTTTCACGTCTTGGTCGTTGGCTGGAGGAGGCGTTGATATGGTGGGTTTCACATCAGCTTCCTCCTCCATTGTCACTGATGAAAGTCAATAACACAATACGGGGACTTTAAGTGACAAGGAACACAAATGACAGCTTTGAGGTCGCGACACTCCAGGTGTACAAAACAAACTATTTCTGATGCATCCTGTTCTGCCCTCTGCTGCTCTACCAAGACGCCACCCACCCCCTGAATGCTCCCCACATTTTCCTGTTGGTGTGATTGGGTCTGACCCTGTAAATCTTAGATACACCCAAAAACATTTAAGACCTGGTATGAAGTATTTTAAGTACTTCAACTTTTTACTGAAACCCTGCTCACTTTACCTTCAGATGAAGTTCCAGGTGAGCAACGGTTTCCTGCATCTGCCGGACTATTCTGATGCTCCTCCTCTTTCATCTGAGCTTCCTGTTCCACCTGATCCACTGTACCAATGTCCATCATCTCGTCGAGGTCTTCGGTTGTTGCAGCCATCGGATTGCAGCCATGAGGATCATCTTCCTGCTTCGCCTCAATCTCCTGCTCAGAAGCAGCACCTGGGTCCTCGTCTCCATCTTTTACCTCCTCCTTGAAATCTGAAGTTGTTTCCATATCTGTGTCTTCTTTCACATCTGCAGCTTCTTCCTCTAAGCCGTCGTCCTTTACAACAACATTTTGTTCATTTATCTCAAACTCTTCCTCGGTTTTCACCTTGGCACCTTCCGGTCCAGGCTCCGAGGAGCTGCCTGACTCTCCACAACGATACGAAGCTGTTCTGATGGTCGGGTTCGTAGAGAAAGACGACTGGGAAGTGGACGGATTTAGAGGAGATGCAGAAGAAGGGATCACAGCTGCCCCACTTTCTTTTTCCCATTCTTTATCAGAAGAGAGAATGTAGTCCACTTCTCCATGTTCAGAAAGTCTCGGAGAAGATCTATGAACAAGCTCAGGGTCTGGAACCGCCTCCATGGACTCAACAGCTGTCTCCTCCTTCACCTGTGTTGGAGAAACAACAAGGAAAATAATAAATTACTCCTGATGTGTATCTTGTACTTTCACATTTCTGGTTTGTCAGCTACACAAAAACTGCCACTTATTTACAGGATGGTTGTGATAAGTTCAGAAGTTTACCTGTGAACCAGGAACTTTAAGATATGTTTACACAAAACACATCAACACAATGCTTTTATAAGGTTAACAAGGTTTTAAAGTCTTGTGTCTACTAACTGCACACTTTATCCTTTGTCTTATGAATTAAGCCCCTTTTCCACTGGTCTGAAAACCCACTGACATCTGTCTTTTGTGTGCGATGGGAATGGAGACGATCAGCCTTCACTCTGGGGTCAAGTGACTCTGCAGGAGACACAGGGTTTAATCTGCTCCGGCCCCGATCGGCAGTGATGAAAACCACACACCCAGGTGAATGCACTTAAGGACATTGAGGTTCCAGAGCACAGATTTCAGCGCCTTCAAGAAGTCGATCCCCTGATCGAGCCCCGGTTGACCAGCCGCAGAATAATCAAATCAGTTTAAAACATCTGCTTCCTGGAGATATTCATGATTTAAACAGTGATACTATGAGGGGACTCGTTTTAAGGTTTTTCTTTGATAAATCCAGTAAGGTCAGAAAAAAAGAGTGAGTGTGTGTTCTTCTGTCAGGAGAGAAGATCTGAGGCTACAAATCCCTGGGAAGAAAACCACAAACCTTAAGATACACCACTTAACGGAGCTACGATAATAGTAAGATATTAAATAACATGACCCTATTACTACCAATAATAAAACCAAAGTAAGGTAACAACATCATCTGCTCTCCTCACAAAGGGACATCATTACTTCACTTGCAGATGGAGAGTCAGTCTGATTGAAGGTCAGATGCCCAGTGAGACCGTGTTGGCTTATGTTTGTTTCAGTCAACCAAGAATAAACAAGGTGAGCAGTTTCATGTCCAACAATCAGAATCCGTGCACAGCTTCGATAGAGGCAGGAGATTCAACATGATCAACATCAACACAGAGGAGCATCGATCCCTCACTTTACTCAGACACACACGTCCATTGAGACTGAAACATTTCATTTCATTTCATTGCTGGAAGGACATGTTTCAAGAGGAATTCCGGGATATTTCCAACCTGGGCCAAACATTGATAAATGTGGTCTGCTGTGTAAATGAATGTGTTGACAAACACTTGTGAATCAGGTCCAGTAGTTTCCCTCAGCGGGCAACATGGCAGCAGTGGCTAGTATGAAAACTCCTGGGGCAACTGAGTCATTTCCTCAGTCATAAATCTACTGAGGAAATGACTGAGGTCAAAGTGGAGTTTCATACTTTCGAACCTCGTATTAAGTCGACAATATTATAGCTGATAATCCAAATCAACTGGATTTCTACCAACTGGGTGAAACTAATGGATTTAAACACACGTTATTGAATCCAGACATAGATTTTTCCTGAGTATCCGAGTTTTCTTTCAGAGCATCTCTACTACTTGTCTAAAGAGCATGTTTACTGATCTCCTGCCTTGCTCCTGTGTGTGATGTGACTGTGTCCAGGTCCACACCTCAGCCATCAGCAGCATGACCTCCGCTGTGCGTGCAGCAGGTCTCCCCGCCCTCGGCACCGCGGTTCTCCTGATGAAAACATGCTTCGGTGGAGCTTTTCTCTTCCTCTTGGGTTCGCTGTAGTCGTCGCTGGCAAAATGGTCACTGCAGACCCGGTGGTCGGCGGTACGCAGCGCCTCCACCGGGGTGTGTGCATCCATCTCCAGCGCCTCCAGCCACAACCTCCGCGTCCCCGCGTCACGCAGCGGCAGCCGGTGGAAGCTGCGCGCACTGGACCGCGACATCTTGTTGCCACAAGTCGGGAACGCGCACAAGCGAACCATCGCTCCTGGAGTGGATCTTTCAACAGACGCACAACGACACAACGTCTCTACTCCAACACAACAAACAACTGCTGCACAACTCACGTCTCCAGCTCAACAGCACCAGACCCAGTGAAACATGTGGACTGACCCAGAAAACCAGTTTGCGACTTTTACTGGCGAGAAGAAGCAGCTTACACACCTAGGTCTATAAACACAAGGGGCCCAGGTGTACGAATGAAGGAATTCCACCATGAAGGCTAATTTTGATGAACACACGGACTCCTGCAGGAGGAATAAACACTACACACACATAGAGGAGCTGTCTGTAAACACATCGGTGGACATGCATGTGTCAGAAATAAGCTACAAGCGGGTAAATAAGACTGTCATGAGCCAATCAACATGGAGCTAGCTTGTTGCTGCACTGCTGGCTAACAACACGACAACTAACAGCCCGTGTTGGATGAGATAGAAGCCGGGATTCTAGTGCCTATGCCCGGGACGCGTCGTTGTTGTCCTCCATGTTCATCTCGTGTCTGCAGATTGAACAGGAAGACAGCTAGCTCTCGGTTCGCTAGGCTAACGCCAACTGCTCGTTAGCCCGATGAGGCTAGCGAGCCGCCACCGGGGTAAACACGGGCCAAGCAGCGGGACGCCCGCGGGCTTCGACCACAGCCGAACCCGAGTCTTTATTCGTATTAAACCGTTATAATGGAGACAACAACGTGGAGGGAATTACCGCGCAGGAGACCTGGACCGACGGGTCTTGATTGGTGGCCAGACGCTGGTGTCCATCGCCACTTCCCGTAGCCGCCATGTTGGCTCCGGAGTCCTGACAAGCGGGGTTCGTCAAGAAGATCAGATCCCGCTCGGCTCGTTTGAAAAACAAACTCCACAACTAAGAGCGCTGATTGTTATTGTTTGTGCACATCGTCCATCCGCGGCCATTGGAGCCTGTTGCAGAGCGTGTGAGCGGCTTCTTCTCCTCGTCACTTGTCTGGCAGTTGGCAAACTTCGACCGCTCTCTACCGCCCCCCACTGATGGGAAATGTGAACTGGCCAAAAGTGCACGGATAAGAGCTTCAGCCTCCTTTGAAATTGATTGTGAACAAAAATATATGGACACGAAGTTAAGTCTAGGGACGTTAGATTATTATTTTTTTTTTTATTGCACCTTTTGCTGTTTTTTATAGCTGTTTTCCAGCTGTGTACGATTAGAGGCTCGATGTACAACCGGGCGTTACTTCTAAATGTGTCATGATTAAACATCTTCAACTGCATTGCCCCGAAGATCTGAGGTCAAAAAAGGACACAGGACTCTTTTCTTTAGTACTGCTTTTCAGATT
Organism: Platichthys flesus; assembly: GCF_949316205.1. Lineage (NCBI taxonomy): Eukaryota > Metazoa > Chordata > Actinopteri > Pleuronectiformes > Pleuronectidae > Platichthys > Platichthys flesus. The sequence goes on from NC_084961.1 coordinate 2,638,136, forward strand.
GTGTGTGTATATACTAATGATAAATCAGCCTCCATCTTTCACCCCCCACAGTCCCCACAATAAAGTAACTAACCCTGCAGAGAATATTGGAATCCCTCTACTCGGACAGATTTGCACATGGAGGATCTAGGAACCAAACCTTCTGCTCTCTGGATCCTTTGAACCATCAGTGTAAATGTTTATTTCATCTTTTCTAAAGATGTCTGTCTACAAGTGATGCAAGATCTCCTACTTCACCCTTCAGCAGTAATACTTTAATTGACAGCATCGAGGAGGAACAACAGTATCACAGTACAAGGACAGGACTGTCCATATACTTTTGTCCATACACTTAAACAACAGACGATCTATCAGTGGTACGTAAGTGTCTTTAGCGCCCCCTGCTGCAGCTTCAGAGAGGTCATCTTACAGTCCAGCTCATCCATGAAGCCCTCATCCACCGACTCACTGTCTACCTCCTCCGCCTCCGCCTCTGTGGGCAGGAACACGTGGAGCTGAGCTCGAGCTGGAGCTGGAGCTGAAGCTGCAGCAGCAGCTGGAGCGAGGCGTTGACTGCAGCTCCGGAGATACGGCTTCCCAACGACTGAGAGAGGCTCCCTCTGAGGCGAGGAGTCGTGCATCCCTAAAGGTCGGAGGTTATCTGCACTCGGGGTCGGGTTGTAGGAATGATGTCTGGCTGGTCTGGACCTGGGCTGGATGGCCTGGGAGAAGTGGAAATACACCGGCCTGCTGCAGCCTGGGCCCTTCTGCCTGTCCTGCAGGTTCTGGCAGCTGCCGGACGGGAGCCAGGTCCTGCAGGGGAGCAGGGAGGGCGACTTGGAAGGTGGAGGAGGAGGAGGAGGTGGGGGTCGCTTTTGTAAAACACTGGGACGACGGACGTTGGAGAATCCCTCAAACTGGATGTTCTCATTCAGGTTGAGAAGAGATGGTTCACTGAGGCTGTGGAGAAAAAGGATTGATGAAAGTCGAGTCTAGAGGATCCATCATCTAAAGGACATGAATCTCTCAACTCGTTAAATATATGAATATATTTGACGAACAGGGATAGGTCATATTATAAAGGTCACTTAAAAAATGCTTCTTTTTATAAGTCCTTGTATCCACAGCAGTGGAATAATGGTTATGCTGCAGAACTGAGATGTTACGACACATGTGATTGCTGCTCTTCACTGCAGCACCTGAAACCTCCAGAGGAAATTTAGCTCCAGCATCTCTACAGCCGGTACAAGTTCACCTTCGGGTCAGTGGGTTTCTGCAGTGGAGAAGAACTGAGGGCAATCCGACACCCAGTATTTGTAGAGGGGCGTAATTTAAACCACAAAATAATGTCAACACGCTGGAAGCATCAGAGAAGTTCTTTAGATTCTGTTCATGTCTTTAAAAGAGAAAACATCTAATGGCTCCTCGTTAATTTGATGATTATTCAAAACCTAATCTGCTTGGTTGAGTGGAGGCCATCGAATACTTGTGTGTGTGTGTGTGTGTGTGTGTGTGTGTGTGTATCTGTGTGTGTGTGTGTGTGGGGGGGGCGTGTTCTTCACTCAGGTTTCTCCCTCCTCTGAGTGAATTCAGCCTCCGGTGCTGCATCAGGCGACGGATCAGTTCCACACCTGAGATTTATGACACACTGGTCCACTCAGTACGGGGTGGGGGGGCAGAAGTGGCCTTCATTATGTGATCGAAGTGACACAGTGGACAGGAAACAATTACAGTGTAATTCCAGTCAAGCGTTCAACCTGCACTTTGACAGGAACTTTTGCTGAAATGAAAGCAGAGACGGGGACGGCGGAGATGACAGACGGCTGATTAATCACATTTAGAGGTGACACCGCTGCATGATGGGAACTGGAGGCCACCGGGACACGATGCCGTCCAATATCTCAACGCACAACGTTTTTTAATGGTTTGAATTCGCCAGTTTCCATCTTGTTAACGCACATTGGAGTTGAAAATAATTTAAAACTGGACTGTTGTGTTTTTAAGTCTGGTACCAAGCTAATTTTGAAAACTTCCACTTTGGCCTAATTCAAATTAAGATGCTTTATTATATTGATTATATTAAAGGAAAGGATCCTAAAGACCATTAAGGCTGTTAACTGTCATCAAATAAAGAAAAACTGACAAAATCCATCTGAATAAAGCTCTTCAAAATGTTATGTGATGTTAACGCTTTGTGAAACATTTTATTATACATATAGAAGAACAAAATAAACTAAAGGACTAATATGACAATTTAAATAATCAGGTCACGTCGCCTCTGGTGTCAAAGCAGAGTTAACTGGAAGTTTTCAAAAAGTGATATTAACGTAATTCATCATCAAACACAATAGATTTGGTTTGTGTCTCTTTTGAACCCATGATATCAGATTCACAAAAATGAGCCCCCAGATTTTCCTGAAAATAAAGAAGTAATTGTTTTGCTGATATTTCTAGATTCTTTAAAGTCTGAAAAGATCTGGAATGGAGAAAAAAAATCGTCCGTCTGATCTGCAAAATAATAACTTTCTAAGCAGTTTCTCAAGTTGTGACTAATTTAAAATGTTCTGTTATGTCGTGATCTGCCCTTTGTATATTTTATATATTGGATCACCCAGGTCGATGGTAGGGTCTTTGGGATCCTGGGAAATATTTGAATACCTGCTGTGAGTGAGTCAATGGAGAAAGGAACAAAATCCTAATTGGTGACTCACCTGCATGTCACAGCAAAATTCAGGCAAAATAAAACTCACCTGGTTCTTCAAATATTTAAAACTACACTGTTATTGTGCATTTTTGTGCTGCACGTTTTAACACAAGTTTAAGGTTTTATGTATCGGAACAGAAACTCCCTGCGAACAACACAGATGGATGTTCACCTGAGGTGTGACGGAGTCGTACCTGAGTCGAGCCATGCTGCTCCTCCCGCGAGACCCTCGGCCCGCAGCCACCAGCGAGGGCAGCCTGAGGGGGGCTTTGCTGCCCGTGTTCCCCGCCCCCTCCCGGGGTGGAGGCTGCAGGGAGCTGGTGAGCAGGTGGGTCTGGACCAGGACCCTGCTCTCCTGCATGACCTTCTGGGGTCGGGGTCCAGCAGGGCCACTCATGGATGATGTGAGTCGGAGTCACACCCGGGGAAGAACTCACCTGAGCAGTGCTCTGATGGATAAACTGGGTTTGTCCACCACAGCATGAAGCCTGGTTATCTGAGTTGTTATCTAGTGTTTCTCCTGAGCCGGACTTTCCTGCATAAGACCTGGATCTGTCAGCTGCCTCTCTGCAGGGGGCGAATGAAGAGGGACTGTTCTGCTCCACCTGTTGGCAGCGGACACCATTAATCATGCATGTCCATGAATGATGCATGTCTGCTGGTGGTGGTCAGGTGGACATCAACTACAGTACCTCCTGTCCACCTCCCCAGGTCTTTTTACAGGCAGTGAGCATAAGTAGGAGTTCATAACATTTTCATATTGACCAAATAAACCGGTATCTGAATTTGTTGATCATCCAGTTTCCTGCTCTGTCACCTCTCTGTGTATTTGGCCTGTTCCAAGAGTCCCTGTGTTGCTGTGCCAGGTCTCACACCTGACCCACAGCCAGCCCGAGCCTTCAGGCTTCTCTCCGGATCGTCTTGCCACTGATGGGCTGGACGTCCTCCAGGGTTGACAGCCAAACCCTCAGGATACAAGTGTGCGGCAGCAGCGGAAACACTGCGGCAGCACCAGTGACTGTAACTGGACTCAGTGCAGAGGCAGTGAGGCGAGTCTGAGGCAGACTGGCTGGGGGGGGGGGGGGGGGGGGGGGGGGGTGGTGGTTCCATTCAGACAAGCCTCTAATGTTTGGTAATTAACTGGTTCTCTAGTTCTCGGCTTTTCATTCTTCAACCGGCTGCTCTTTTAATTTGAGTAAATGCTGTTATAGTCAAATACTGTGTTAAGTCTTACTACTCTTTATAAAGTAATTTAAATAACCAATTTAAATACATGCACAGGTGGTAGTGGTCACTTAAGAAAAGACAAGTATGTATTTTTTAATATTCATTTATTAAAACTTGAAATCAGGAGTTAACCCCGCCCCCTCCTCTGGTCAGCAGGTCAACCCGCTGTTGGACACTTCCTGGTTCTGCTTCGCCATCTGCAGCCCTGCAACAGACAAAGAGAAGGTTCATTCAACTGAAATGTCATTTCTGTGGTTCAGTCCTCCAGTGACTTCGTACATGAGACCTTCACCATCAAGGGAACGACTGGATGCTACAAGATTCTGGATTTCTTCAGTGTAAAAAGCTGTTTGAAGAGAAACTCACACCGAGGTCGTCCCGATGTCGCCTCAGTTCTGACGCCGAGTCTTCTGCAGCTCTGTTTGTATTAATCAGACATCGTCTTCACTTTACCTAAAAACAAAAATACAAATAAGGTTATTGATTTGTTACATCTGAAGATAACTGAGACAAAATGACGTCCACTGAACTGCAAACCTAACCCTAGGCCCATTTGTGTACTAACATGTGTCAAGCTCACCGTGGTTAGTCAACGTGGATCATCAGCCTCCGTCAGCTGGTCCAGGATCCTGTGGCGAGAAACAGACAGTGAGAGACTGACAGTGAACTCATTACTACCTCATGTTTTGAAGTTGCCACCTTAAAAAAAGAACAATGTGAAGACTTGAGCATCTACGTGTGTGTGAAGTGTTTGCACGTGTTTGTGATTGTTTTTCTTTAAAATCTCCGCTGGTACAAACATATTTCTTGAATGTAATGTGGACATGCAATACATGTGAATAACAGATACAGGTGTTTGTGAGCGTGTAGAGATGTATGGAAAGTTCAGATACACTTATTAAAAAAGGCATCTCAGCACATTTCGTCTGTTCTGAAAGTGCAGAGGTGACAAAACTAATTCAGGGCGACAACTTGCAAATCTGTTGCAGACCTGTGAGTTCTGTTACCGAGCCGTGAGAAGCTGGACTTCCAACTGACACATCAGGAGTGTTACAGCGAATCCCCAAACAGCTGGGAGCTGCACATTGACACACGGGAGAAACCATCTACAGAAGGTGGTCGTTTTCAGTGCAGATTTCGGGGCTGTGCACTTTTAGACGAGGCCGTGAAGAGGCCTAAAGGGACTTCTGGCATCACACTCTTGAAGCGGGACATGGACACGATTTTGGACTGATCAGGGTTTGAAATACAAAATGGATCACAGTGCAGACAGAAGCATCGAGAGCCTCCAGGGCTGGATTCACATCACAGTGAAGTTTCCTCTTGAAAAAAGCTTATCCGAGCTCGTGAGAGTAAACAGCACAAGAGTTCTTCGCAGCTACAATACAACTCCTACGTAGAAGCAACAAAGGGAAATGGCCACAGTAGTCAGGTACTGTACCTTTTCAACATGGCGGGCTGGTCACTGGCATGACAGGGTGTTCAGGTGAAACAGAGAGTGACAATATGAGTAAGACTGTACTGAGAGGAGAGAGGAAAGAAGAGCAACAGACTCTGGTGCTACTGCACATTTTAAATTGAAAGGCAATAAAATAGTTTCCTGGTTTTCCTCAAACAACACTGATCAGCAGGATCAGAAAAGATCAGAAACTTTAGGAAGTAACTGCTGTGTCGGGTCTGTAATACACAAAGATTTTAGAACGATCACCATAAATGCTTTGGTTGATGTAAACTTCAAGTATGAATTCAAGGGTTCCACTTGAGCCCCTCTTTGCATTTTGGCAATTCAGCATGATATGCTGTATTAAGTATTAATATTTCCTGCCTAATATACAACGTTGAATGGACACACAACAGTCACTGGTTTACTTTGACAGGGAAAATCTAAACACGTGAGGAATCTAACAAACATAAATCAGACATGACATTGAAGTGAGGCACCAAATCTAAATCTATGTGCATCTCATTTGAGTGTGTTCAGATGTGACTGAGCTATGACACCATAAAGTAGTGTGTTGAACTGCTGTGACATCAAAGCATCATTGACTGTAATAAATGAAAAACACTGGAACAAGCTGCAGTAGAAAACCTTCACCTCTGATTTGGGTGTTTTCCCTGTTTTTAAAAAGCTGTTTACTGATAAACATTAAGAGGCAGTAGAGTTCAGAGTCACTGCAACTCAAATGGGACTGTTAAACAATATGGTACCCAACCCCAAGTTAGCAAGATAGAAAATTGTTCCTATAATTCTTTAAGTACATATTGATTTTCCATGTAATGGAAACTATTTGGAAAAAATGTATAATCTCCCATATCTTGTTTATATTCCTCAGAGAATCATCTAGGGTTGGAGTTGTGTTTCCAAAATAATGTACCAAGAGAAGAAGAAAACAAACTAGATTAAAGATCTGGAAGCAAAGAAGCTTCAGGTGAGAGACTAAATCCCAAGTTTACAGTCTATCATTCAACAGACGGATGTTGAGTGAAAAGTACGAAATGTGAAGAAGAATTCAGAATATTTGCCTCCTTCCTCCGACAGATAAAACTCACACCAAGTCGATAGTTGTGTCATGATCAAAGTTCAACAAACTGCATTGAGTACGAGACTCTGTGTGTGTAAAGTGTCACTGTCCAACTGCCGGGAACCCGTCACACTACCACAAAAATATATCTAATTGTACAAGACACACAAACAAAGTCAGGGGTTGTGGTGACAGGGGCTGTTCCTGATATCAACACTGTGTCGACATGTGACAGATTATACATGTTTTATAGTTGTAATGACTAATAATACTTAAGTGATCCACACTTTGGGGGAAATTAAGGATTTGGGCAAATGTGTTGTTTCTGAGGGGGTAATCAGCTTGGCAATGTAGCTTCTTAAGAATCTAACCAGAAAATACATTAGTGTGTGTAGTGTCTCGTCTCATGTGGCAAAAGGTAAAGGAGGTTCGGTCAAAAGACAGAAACAGCACCAGAACTTTGAGAGAATTACAGATTGAAGCAGGGTTCGACTCGAGACATTTTCCAGTGACTTTTCACTGCTGATCACGAGTTTTGCACAACGACTCGTTTCCCGTTGCAGCGCTGTATTCCACACATCTGCATTATTTTTTTAAATGTTGAACCAGTGACCCAGCCGTCCAGGCAGTTGTTTTCACACATACATAGAGAAGTTCAAGTACTACAACCACACACACACTGCACAGGCTATAATGCGTCGCCACACCCACACACAAAAAAGTTGAGAAATCGAGATCTGCACTGTGAACCCATTGTTTGTAAGTGTGATGCCAGAAGCCCTGTGAGCGTCACTGAGAGCAGCGACACAGGAAAGAAGAGTTAAGTTATGGGAGAGCTTATGCATCTTGTATTATAAACATGGATTGGACACTTACCTTACTCGTTCAGCGGATCTGTGTAATCATACCTCAGGCTGCAGTGCAAACAAGTCCAGGCTTTACTGTCCACTGACTTCTGCAGAACTACTGATCGTCATTGTAACCCAACTGCAGAGAAGAGCCTCTACTGTGGACTGGGGCAGCCTGTCTCTGACAAGCTGGCTGACAGCAGCTAGCACACCTCACATGTACCCAAAGACGTGACACACAAACACACAACATACACCCGCACACACACTAACACACACAAGACATAAGCACACAACACACGCACCATCCTCTCTTCAACCGTAAGGTGCGCGAGGCCTCCTACGTCAGGTAGATTGGTGAGTAAGGTGGTTGGTCAGGTGAGCAAATGTAGATTTTTCCTGACAGGTTTAATGTCAGGAATGTTTCACAAAAGAGAATGAATATGAAAGTGTGGGTGATAAATGACATGAAGCCTTTCAACCAATCTAAGGATGTCAGTGTCAAAGATTCGGCTTTACTTTTTGCTTCTAAGATAAAATAAAAATGCATTGGCAGCTAGAGATCCTCATGTCAGACTTCTGTAGGAAAGTTACTGACGAGTCTGTCACATGCGCTTGGTGTTGCCTTCAAATAAATCTTATCAAAGTTCTGACAAATAAATTCTTAAGAATGTCTTTGACCGAAGCCAAAATGAGAACAGGTATTGGAAACAGCGGACAACCCAGTTCCAGACATCAGTCATATAGTCACTGTGCTTGATGCTGCTTTTAAATAAATCTTGAATAAGAGTTTGTCTTTAAAGGAGGAGTAAGTGATTCTTTAACAACTGCTGATAATTGAACCTCACAGCAAAACAAATACATCCCCCCCCCGTGCAACAACACTATGGCGAAATTCAGGGCGTCTAATGTCCCGTCCTCGTGGCTGAAAAACTCTGTTATAAAGAAAAAACAAGGAGACAACAGGTATCAGCGACCCCGGTTGCTGATTGGCTAGAAAAGCAATAAGTTGTTTCAAATCTCCAGTCTCAAGGCTTTGTATCAAACCGGGGGTTCCTGGTAAAACGTGAGGGAAAAATGAAGATTCTGACAAAATGAACCAATTAGAATCACTTACTCCCCCTCTACAGACATCCAATCAAAGGTTATTGTGATTAATTCAATAATCAAGTGTGTTCAATCCTCCAACACATCATTGTGTAAAATGCTAAATGCTGCCTGATGCCACCTTTAAATCTCCCAGAGCGAGCTTCTCATTGAAAGGTTCAAAGCTTTGCTTCCTCCGGCTCCTTTCAGAGATGGAATATCAATCACAACCAGCTTCTTGGTTTAATGAGTATAACTTCATTCAGACATGGGATGACTTATATTAATGTTCCTCACAGCTTCAGTTTGACAGTTATAAAAGGAGCCACAGTTTGTGCCTAATCATTGGCATCGAATACATGAGACTGAGGTAGAGGAGGTTTCTAGTACAGTTCAATCTGCCTTGATCTCTCATCGTCAGGGCGAAGCGAGAGCAGCTCTAACCTGTTGGCAGTGGAACATACTTCAGCCACTGTTTCTGAGCAATGTCTAAGTTCAAGTTACAGGTTTTTGATCATCACTTCCTACAATGTGGTGACTTGTCGGCACAACGTGTTTCCGTCAATGTAACTGTGAACCAGTCTGCTTATTCAGAATGGGACTGAGGTTGATTTGGCATCGGCCTGATGGAGTGGTTTACGTCTGAAAGATTATTTTACCCAAACAATACAAAAACTAAATGTAGGATCCATGTTCTGAACTTCAGTTCAACCTTTACTGTAACTGCAATAAAAAAATCAATTCTCAACTTTCCCAGCTTCAGTCCAAACTAGTGAGCCACCACCTATCAATCAATGATTATGATTGGTTTCTAACAACATTGGCTATTTGCTCCTAGTTCTTCATTAATAATCTCGCTCTCGGAGCGACGTCCAGCTGAATGTATTCTTTGCTAAATCTGCCTTTACCACTGACTCTGAAATTCGTGGTTTGGAAAGTTCCATCTCAAAGTCCAACACCTTTAAAGATGATCAAACCTGTTAGAGAAAAAACAAATGGTACACAACACCAACAGACATACATAACAATACAAGTGTTTAAATTTACATTTCAGTCCAATTGATCCACCTGCGTGTTTCTACTTCTGTTCTATAGGATATACACCGACTGTGGAAAGAAGGAAAACTTTTTTAACTTCGAATTAACCAAATCGGTACTTCTTGATAAAATACTATTTAGAACTTATCCTGCACCGAATTAGGCAAGTAAAATAAAATCTGTAAACTGCAGTCATTATTTTTAATTATTATTTTTAAGTCAGATTTATCAATTTCTTTTTGAATATTATTTTTAAAGTTTTGAATATTACTTAACTCTTGCTTAAAATGTTCCTTTCTCCTGTGATTATATTAAACATCTATGTGGATATATTAATTACTAGTCCACATCGAAGTAGTGTGCATTATAATCTGCCAATTTACAGTTTCTGACAGAACTAAATCTCATGACAGGTTAAAATCTACTGGTCCGTCGCGACATTTTGCGAAAATACTTTATTTCCTGAAATTAAAATCAAATGTACTTTACCAAGAAAAACCTAAAATAAATGAGGTGTCAAACTAAATGTACTTATTAATTTAGTTATTTCTATTACATTACTTAATGAACAAAATTTGATTAAAATTAACTATCCTTTTTACTAGAAGCTGTCATCAAGTCTAAAGGAACTTTCGTAGCAAATACAGGCCAAGTTAAATAAATAAAAAAATAAAAATAAAAAAAAATCATTAAGGTGAAGATCTGAAAAATAAAACAGTGACACTAACACTACTTCAAACACAGCCGAGGTGCTGGAGGAAATGTAAAACCTGAAACTGCTGAGAATTTGGTTATTTCCATAAATGCAGTTTGCAATCAGTAAAAATCTAGTTTACCAAACCACATCACTTTATGAAAAAAAAAAAAAAAAAAAAAAAGGTTAAGAGCAAAATATGATTAAGTAAACTGGCTCAAACATTGGAAGTAATGTCTTAGTATATGGGAATCATATGGTACAAAAATCCATTTTGTTATAAACTTTTTAGCTTTTTATTCCAACTAATGAATCACTAAAAAAGTCATGAATAAATCGGCAATGTTACCTGACTTGTAACTCACCGGCACAAGAGTGAAAACCTGAGGGAGAACTGATTTCTGGGCTGGAGGCCTTCTCGCTTCTTGTTTGCTGATTTACATTATACAAAATGTAAATTATAAATCTGCTCTCATATAGAGCTATAACACCTACAAAAAGTACAACACCTACAAAAAGTATTGCAGTTTTTAGAGATTAAGTCTACAGAGGACCGAATAGCTGTTGTCAACAATAAAATATTGCAAGTTGCCTCTAGTGGCTTATTCTGGCTCAGAGCTCGATGATAATCGGCTTCCTTGCTCCAAATCATTAGTGCATTGTTATCTTTACAATCTGATGCACAGTGTCAGCTGAATGTCACAGCCTCAAATTCTTACAAAGTCCACAATTTTTAAAGCTGGGCAAACCTGTTAAAGAAAAAAATGGACATAACACAAACACACGCAACATTTCAGATGCACACTCCACAGTTTACCAAATTCATCAAAGTGTCGTCCTCCGCTTTGCCTCCTTTACAATGTGTTCTGCAGGTTGTCAGATGAAACACAAAGACGCCCTTGGAAGACTTTACAACCCAGTGGGGGGGAAAGCAAAAAAAATAAATATATATATATATATATTTTGCTATTCGACGTTCCCACATAAGATGAAATGAGGTCTTCCTGACAAGGTCCACAGGTTGTCATACTCTGAGGACAGTGAAACAGTCTGATGATCAATGTTTTCAGGCAGGGTCCCGGTTCCTCAAGCTCGAATAGTAATAATCATTAGCAATGCAGTTAAGAAAATATTCAGCTTAAGCCTATAGTTGATGAATCTAATTAACTTGCACACTGCTGTCAGTGCAGCTGGGGTCACAATGTAAGGACTGTACAAGTGAATACAAAGCTAAGATGATGAGCCACTAAACGTAAAAATAAAGATGCAACCAAGGTTAAAGGTTTTTGGCATCGACATTAACTGGAGCCAGATGCTGACAGCAGCTGGCTTGAACACAAGTAACACAACCTTCCTAAAAAATGGTTACAGTCTGTAGACAATGGTTGAATCAGCTTTTTCTGTCAGCAAGTTTTAAATCAAATTAAACCAAGTTATTCTTATCAATAAAAAAGGTAAATGGAATTGACTTGGGTTTAAAAAGTTTACAATCTATCATTGGACTTATTATGAAAAATGCTTTTCTAAGGTAAATCATTAAATAGAGGCCAAGCTCCACCTTGATGCCATGTGATGTTAAAACCTCCAGGTGCTGACATAATTACTTAGGAAGGGACCAGAATGGTCATGACTGGTCCAACATCAAGTCAAAAGAAGGACTGGAGAGAAAAGAAAAAAAAAAAACTTTATAATTACCAAGGATCAAAAATCCCTTTCCAGCCATATGGATGGTTAATGCGACAAACAATACATATGTATTACATGATTTCTGTATAAAAGCTCACTATAGAGTTTCTTTTTTCATGTTGTCATGATGTGTGTCATGATGTTGAAGGGGATTCACTTGGGAATGTAAAACATTAACAGTGTCAGTAACAAAAAGTGAAAAAGGTTCAGCAATGACTGGCTGTAAATTGCTTGCTCATAAGTACAGGATTTAGACGCTGGTTGTTTTGTCTTCTTGTTCAGTTCATATAATAATGGACTTGCGTTGAGCACAAGTGTCTTTAAAACTGGAGCTAAAATATTTTCTCCATTACCACTTTCTTTCAAGTTAAATTTTTCTTCAAGATAGAACTGTAAAACATTTACATTGGTTTCTTTTGGTTCTTCCAATTCTTCAAAATCGGACCTTTACAGCTCCTGCACTTCATGTTAAGTCGGGTACTGTGGCTAAGGTATGGCGGTTGGATTCGGAGATGACCTTTTACCATATCCTTCAGTAAAGATGCTCCTCTGTGTTCCTTTTACACACCAACTATGTAGATCTGCTGTAACAGAAGTCAAGTAACTGAAAATGACCCCGTTTACATTCAGGATTGTAAAGAATAATCCACTCATAAATCTATTGTTTCCAACTACGATCATACAGCTGTTAATAGATGGTATGACCACCATTTACTTAACCAATTGCCATAACACTATCAGCAGCTGATTAACACTTATATCAAAGTAGAAAAGTTATTTTAAATGGTTCTTTATGTCCAATCATGTTTGATTAATAGAAATAAATACAAACTGGGTCACCAACGGCCCAATTAAAAGGAACTTTTAGACTTAAGCTATCACCTTTATTCAAATGAGTTTGATGGATCAGCCACTTGGAATGAGGAGAATGTTTCCTCTTCATTCACACTCTTCACCATGAACTTCTGTTCTTGCTCTTCTAAACTTTGGTGAGTGGATACGATTGGGTGACAACTGTGAAGTGCGAAGCTTCAATCATCGGAATCAGGTCCAGCAAGCTCAAGTGTAATTCTGAACTGTTGATCAATTAACACTAAGAAGAGTTTGGTTTATTTGTTACAGCTTCAGCTCTTCTGGTTCAGGAAGTCGGGATCACAGGTAATGTCCATCGTTCAGTTGGGTTTCAGTTCAGAGAGGGACAACGCAGTCAGAGCTCTGCTGAGCATTTGGTGTTTTCACTACGTGAAAACAACTTAATTGCTCAGACATTGGGACACTGGACTCCATAGGGCGCCCTGGCTCTAGTTCAGCTTCAACGAGGGCAGCAACACTAACTGTAAGTGAAGTTTGTTGACTAAATTGCTGTGACCCTTCAATATAAGGGACTGCATGTTCAATAACCCTTGCTCACACAAGCACAAGAGACACTATTGTGGACTATGTATGTGATCTGAGCAGAGTGCGTTCATAAGGAGACTCATGTCTTTCCACTATGCAAACTTGCATTCTTAAAGGCTCCATGTGTAGTATTTCTGCTTACCCGAAACGTTTGACCAAATTAGTGCACCCAACTAAACATGAACTTCTTAATGCTTAAATGTCTCGGTTTACACCCGAGTGCAGTGTTCAAATGGAATTAAACAGCTGTGGATTAAAAATGCAGAATAAATTGCGCCTGGTCGACGAAATCAGATCAGATGCTGAAAGTTTTACAAATCCGCGAGAGGGAAGGGACGTAACGTTTTTTTTGGTTCCCTTTACTGAATTACAGGTCAGGATTGTGGCAGAGATAACACATAGACCCTTTAAGACCTAATGTGGCAGATTAATCCACATTTCTTTTTTGTTTAAACAAAGATTTGGATTGTTTTTGAACATTTCATCGTTCAGGAATAAACTCTAAAGGTTTGTTGTCCTCATAGAACCAATTTGTCTTTATTATAATACATGCTTTGATTCCAAATTAATGGCACAAAACACAGCCATAGAAAGTTGAGAAAAATGTTACAAGTATCACTTCACGGCGACTCACAGAGGAAAGTACATCTACAAAAGAAAAATGTACATGGGTCAGGAAGAACTAAAGGATCACATGAGGGCGAGCTATCTTTCCAAACTACTGACAACACAAAATAAAAAAATTGACTCGGTCATAAAAGGAGCAAATTGTCGAGCTCAAATGTAGCAACAATCTTAAACTTAAATACAAGAAATGCGATTCAACATATTTGTTTTGAAGTATCTGTACAAATTGCTGTAGGGTGCATCAAAGAGCAGCGTTTAAAAACGGGGTTTCTTAGCAGGACCATCAAACTCCTCCCGAACCCTGCCGTACCCAGGGTTGCCAGGACCCATTCCCCTAGGACCGCCTTGGGCGAAGCGCTCATTGCGCTGCAGGGTTCAATGTGCCAGGGAGGCAGAAAGGAAGGCGAGGGAATACGGTTTTGGGATAAGGCCACAGCGCAAGAGCAAAGTTCATGTCCATATGGAGGTGCACAAAAAGGTATGGTAATAGTGGTGGTTTGTTTTATATTGTGAGCAGATAAACAACACAACCAGCAGGAGAACATCCGAAGAAACGGTTCGTTCCAATATGAAGGTCCACAGGTGCCACAGGTAACATACGGAAAAGGAAGAGAGGGTGATGCTTTCGTTAGTCAGTGCCTACCTCGCATGGTCTGTCCAGTGCATGCCAAGACTAGACTATAGTCCTCACTGGCTATCAGGTGAAGCACTCCATAAATGCTGACCATATTTATCTATGTATGATCATCAAATGGGGCATGAGATGCATGCCCAAAACTCTTGACAAGGGTACTTAGGATCAAATATAGTACAATATTATGATTAGGACTCAATTACTAAAAAGATTTTGTATTCCTCTTTTGCAGATGGAATTCATGTTTCCACTGAAATTTGGGAAAAGGCTTAAAAATGTGTTGCCATAGTGACAAAATCTGTTGTAAATTATATCAATACAAAAATTGTGGCTCAGAAGCTTTTCTGGCCCCGCGGTAATAAGACAAATTGTCTTCCAGTGGTCTCAATGTGACCTGGATCTGAGGTACAGGGACTGTACGTACATGCACTTGGGCACAGTAAATAAACATTGCACAAGTTATTCAGCTCAGCCATCCCCCCCCAACAAATAACAGTCTGTTCATCAATATGCAAAACATGTGCCATCTCTGACATGTGTGAGAAAGACTGAAAAGACCAAATGTCCTGAGGAGGAGGCCAGCTTAGATTCACAACATGAAGATACAGTGGATAAATTAAAGTTAGAACAGAAAATACTAATGTACTCAGAATGTAGAACATGAGCGTTTTTAGTTGATTCTACTCAACATTCATCTGCTCAGCAATTATTAGATGTTCTGACTTTTTAAATGCTTTATCAAAAACTATTGCGTCAGGACGCACAACTGATGCAACCTGAATGTTTGTGAATTTGTTGCATTGTAAGAATCTACATTGTTACAATAAATTGAATCTGAAAACAAAATTACTTTGTAGGTATTTTCTAATACCTTTGCTAATTGTAATGCAAAGATTAAAACAAATTGTCAAATTAATATATCCATAGGTGAACAAACCCTGGCGACAGAAGCTAGACGTGTAGCCCATTACTTATGAAATAAGTTAAAAAAAAAAAATACCTATAATATTTTCAGCATATACAAGCTTTTATACAAAAGAACAAAGCTTGTAAGAAAGCCAAGTATTCTCGGAATACTTTTCATTCACGGCAAACATTAAGCCGCTCTTACTGTTGACTGTAAGGGAGAACCAGAGCTAACATTGGTACTACAATCCTGCCAGAGGCACAGTGCCTGGTCCACTACTAACAACTTATAACACAAAGTCAAAAGGCGGTGCCTGCCCCCTTCAATTACTCCAGTTGTTGTGTTGCTTTTATAATTTTGTTCAAAAATGTCTTATACCATCAACCTGCACTAAATCTTAATTGATGCTCATTAAAAAAATATATATATCAAGAGATGATAGGAAGGTGGAAGTTTGCTGGTCCAGAGGATGAACTACAACCACACTGCAGGTATCAAATTAAAGAGCTTCACACGGGGTAAACATTGCCACACAAAAATACCAGAACCTGTTGATATGCAACGTCATTTCTTCATCATGACAAATTATACGTAAAACTGGTAACCCAAAAAATTGGTTTCGAGCTGGAAAAACACCAGTAGATGCCATTCCGCTTCCGGTCAGAAAAAGTGCCTGTCCAGCTCAGATTGACAGGTCTTGCAATGTCAGTCCATAACACAGAGTGTTACATCATAGTGTGATAAGTGAGAGGAGCCGCGGGCGTCTGTCTACAGATATTAGAGATCACAGTGAAGAGCATCTTTCTTAGATTTAGTGCAGGATGATGGTTTCGCAACTGGAACACGGTCAGACTCTGGTGAGGGGGCTTGGCTTGCCATTGGATGAAACCTTATCAGACAGGCGGCATATCCGTCACATTCAATATCCAGCAAGCCACTTGAGTGACTGACACAAGTCATTCACGTTTCCAGAACTTGCTCAACCAGCAGTTTTGTACATGTATAAAAACTCAACCGGGCCCCTTCATCAAAAAGGAGAGCCGAACACAGACTAAATTAACTATGGATTCTCCCAAATATGGGATACGTTACCATTTCGTTGCCCATCAGGCCTCCTGCGGACGGCCCCATTCCCTGCTGTCCCTCAAAGCCCATTCCAAACTTCTGACCGGCAGCACCGAAGGGCATTTCTATCAGAGACAAAACAAGTTAGTAAAACATGCTGCACCTGAAGCAAACTCCTTACGCGACCCGTTAATAGCAGAGCTTTTGTAATCTAGACAAATTGGGGACTTGAGAAGTTAAATGATAATTTTATTAATAATAATAACTAGATCGCGTTAGTTTGTGCCATCATATCGAAATAATCTCAAGGAAATAAGAGAAAAGAAGATCATTTACCTCCCATGCCCATAGCTCCACTGGGATTCATCCTCATTTCCCTCTCCCTCTGTGATAAAAGAACAAAGACAAGGAAATCCACATTAAACCTGGGAATACCTATGAGGCATCTCACTTCATTAGACATACATATTTTGTATACTACATATAAAATTAACTCACATCAATGAAGTTGCCCATCCTGTAGTTCTCCTCACGCTGACGGCGCATCTGTTCTTCCATCTCTCTCGTACGAATCATTTCCTCCTCCCTCCGACGGCGTTCTTCCTCTTGTCTGTTCAAAAACAATTGATTGAGGTTTAATATCAGTAATAGCAGATCTGTTTAAATGAAGACGTCTGGATGACAAATCGTTGTCAATCAACAAGACTCAGAATTATTATTTACAAATACCTGAGCTGCATCTCCTTCCTCTTTTGCATCTCCTTACTGTGTACCTCCTCCATGCGTCGAAGTTCCTCCTGTCGCCTCAGCAGATCTGAAAGGACATGATACCAAACGTTTTAATGAAGTTCAAGAACACAGACAAGCAGGCAGCAGACAACATTACATCTACACTCACCCTGTCGGAGTAGACTGGCCTGGTGCTCATGGAAGGCATCCTCCATCTCACTCTCGAGCTTCTCGCGGGCCTCGCGCATGTTCTTCTCCACCTGCTGCCTCTGCTGCTTCTCCATTTCGTCGAGGGACTTCCAGCGCTTGGAGTACTCAAACTCGAAAGTGCCGGGACGAGCGAAGCGAGGAGGCTCCTCACGCTCTCTGTTGACACAAGATTCATTGAATACAGTGTTTTTCCAAAATGAGCTTCAGAGGCATCAAGAATTTGACTTAGTATAATTATTTCCACCCATTGTAAATCTTACAATACCTAAATCTCCTGAAACTGGTAGATTTAGTATTTCAGACTTTATTAACTTAGGTGACATGATCCCATCCCCCACCCTTGATTCACCAACATCTGCCACCCAACACAGAATATTGATTTACAACTGCTGCAATCAGTGAATCTTCCCTCCCCCATCAAACCATCTGCTGCTACCACAACAAAGACTTAGAGAAGAAAGGTTCACTCTAAATGTAAGGACACACCATTCCATGGAAAGATAACAGTTTTATTATGGTGACATGCTTACGCTTGATATCTGGGATTCTTCTGTGCCAGTTTTTCTGGGAGACCGTCTTCATCATCAAACTGCTCCAGAGGCTCGACAATAACAGGCCGAGGTGACCTGAAACAAGCCAAACAGACAAATAAGCCCAATTTCGAGCTTCATTCGTGGACTATATATAAAAAACATGCTTTGAGGATCTAACATCACTTACGTTGTGAGAAGGAAGACTCCTTCGTTGCACCTGTCCAGAGCCTTCCTGGCAGCAGGTTTTGAGGCAAACTCGACAATGCCCTTGCCAGAGGAGCGCCCACGGTCGTCTACAATGACAATGGACCTCTCGACCATTCCAAACTGTGAGAACGCCTCTTCCAGGAGCTCGTTGGAGACGAACGGTGACAGGTTCTTCACGGACAGGGCTGCCGAGTGTGTGGCGAACCGGACACGCAAGGGCCTGCCTCTCATTGGTGTGTCATCTAACTCTGCCTTAGCGATCTCAGCCAGTGCACGAGACTCCTGTAAGAAAAAAAACACAGCTAGTTAGGGATACACTCGAAAAAACACAATGTGACAATCATGACGACACAGAACAACTTCAATTAATTGCCACGCCCAAGACAGGGGGAGTCTTACCAGCCGGATGAAACCAAAGCCTTTGCCTTTGTTGATGAAGACCTCGCTGGGCTCTCCATACTTAGCGAACAGCTTCTTGAACTGCTCCTCTGTGATGTCGCTGGGCAGGTTACCAATGAACAGACGACACCGCTGAGTGTATGTCTTCTCACCAGGCTTCAGCAGCATGGACAGTGTGGCCTTGAATCCCTCCTGGTGAACAAGAAAACAACATGGATCAGGTTTCAGTGCTGTAACACAAGAGACTCTCATGGAGATCAATAGGAATTCACTTATGACGAACGTGTATTGTGTAATATTTGGGGCCGGACAAAAATGCAAATTTTAGTATTATCACAATAAAGTATAAATGACATTGTTAAGTGGATAAGCGTGTTTTTATAATAAAAAAATGAATTTGAAACCACAATCTTCAACGAGGAGCAAAAATCAAGAAATTAAGTGAAATTGTTCGACGTCGAATGATATGAATACTTTATTTATATATTTTGGATCCATGGTCCAGTCCTTTATATTAACTTATATATTTGCAGCTAATTCTTCGGTATTCTCATCTCGAGGCTCGGCCGCCCATCCCCCACTCACTGACGGCAACAACGAGACCGTCCTACATTTTGTAACTCTGACGTTGGGGCGAATTTTATAAAAGATAAATCTCTAAATGAAATCGAACCTGTGAGCTCGTGTTACAGATAATAATCTAAACCAATCATTTATTTCAGGATGAGAAGACTTTGAAGATAAAACCACAGACGTGTTAGACAAGATGGCGGACTGGTAAAACGACTAAAACGAGTGGTGCGTTCGATTTGTATCACGGCCTGTGCCGCCATGCGTTGCAACAGGCGGGTATGCTTAACTTTCACACCACATGGGGAAACACCGCCCGCTCGGCTTGGAGGAGTTTTAAATCGAACGCATCCACAGCCGTTAATTTGAGCTAGCGTTGGCTAACAATGGCTAACGACGCCATTACTGGAAAAAAGGGTTTTCAAGGTTTATCACCGACCTGTGGTGCGCTGGCCTCCGCTGAATTCGTGTTTGATGACCGTTTCTCCTGCTCCTCCCGCTCCCGCTCTTGCTTGAACTTGCTCGGCGGTGGTGCCCCCCTATGGCCCTGGTATGGGGTGTTCCTCTGGCCCTGGTGAGGCCCGGACCTCGGGCTCGGACGTGGTGTTGGCGGAGGTTGATGCTGCTGCTGCGGCGGCGGCTTATGCTGCTGCTGCTGCTGCGGCGGCTTCTGCTGCTGCTGTTGTTGTCCGTTAGTATTTCCTACCGGGGACTTCAGCTCCGGAGTCTGGTTCTGGTTCTTGTTGACCTGGATGGGGGGTGGAGGGGAGGACAGGATGGGTTTCTGCGGTGAGGTCTTGATGCTGACTTGAGGAGCGGGGGTCGCCGGCTTTGGTGGCTGCACGGCCGCTGGCGGCTGCTGCTGCTGCATGGGGCCTTTCATTGTGAGAGCCGGGCCGGGGGTTGGTGGTGGAATGATGGGCAGGTTCTTCTGGGGGGTGATCTGTGGCCCTTGGTTGTTCGGTTTGTTGAAGTTGTTGTTTTGTCCCCTTCGATTCTGGTTCTGGTTTTGGAAGGGATGGTTCCTGAAGTTCGGGTTCCCCATCAGTCCGCCGCGTATCGGGCCCCCTGGTCCACCGCCTCTGCGGGCCTGGAAGTGATTCATCCCGAGTCCGCCGCGATTGTTGTGAAATCGAGACATTGGTTCGAAGATCGGCGTAAATCTGATTAAAAAACGCTACAGACCTGCTGCGTAACAGACGTTTGCAACTAGTCGGTGACTCGACCGTCTTAAAATGGCGACTGACAGAGGAGCGGTTGGGTTTCTTTCTCCAGCTCAGTCGATCCCACCCCTCTGCGTTCATTGGTCCGCTGCCCGGAAGAAGGAGGGCTTCATTATTTGTCTCTGATGTGTTGGAACCTTCAGTTTCTATTGATTGTTGTTATATCATTTATGATTATTTGGGCATACCATTAAAGATTAGGTTTATATTAATTCAAATTATTAAGGTTTACATTAGTCTATACCAGTTAAGATGAAATGGGTTACATTAGCTTATACCAGTTAAAATAAAATAGGTTTACATCATTTTATACCAGTCAAGATGAATTAGGTTACATTAGCTTATACCAGTTAAAATAAAATAGGTTTACATTACTTTACACCAGTCAAGATGAAATAGGTTACATTAGCTTATACCAGTCAAGATGAAATAGGTTACATTAGTTTATACCAGTTAAAATAATATAGGTTTACTTTAGTTTATATAATTCAAGACAAAATAGGGTTAAATTAGTATTTTACAATTCAAACTGCTAAAATTCACTTATTTGCCAATTCTTTGTTTATATATTTCCTTTGAAATTGTTAGTTAGGTACAGAAAATGAAAAGATGCTCAGCTTTTTTGTCTGTAATTTATTTTGCATACAGGTGTTTAGGAAACAATATGTGGAGAGACCATCAGTCTCGCCTAAACATGTTGTCTTAAAGGTCAACATTATAAATGGACACAAAGAAAAGGATGAGATGACAACAGTCACAAAACACAACATTAATCCAATACACAAAAAGAAAAACATGTAAAGTTAAATCAATGACAACATACAACCCAGGAGAAAACACCTTAGACAGACCGACACCGTCACACACCAGGTTTTGGAATAATATAAAAATGATGGAGTCTAAGAGGAGAACAAATTAAATGATGAGAAGCAAACAGAACAAAGGGCTGCATCAGAGATTTAGTGACGGGAAATAAAAGAGGACACAAGGTGATGAAGGATATTCATTGATTTGTAAACAACAATCAAAACAGACACATTCCGTCCTTTTCCACTGTTTTTCTTTTTGTTTTAAAAATCAGGTTTAATAACAGCAATATAGAACAGGTAAATACAAGGAGAGCAAAATTAACATTCACAAAGGAAAATGCAGAACACCTGATATATTAACTTTGAAGCACACATGACTCCTCAGAGTTACACACCTATGTCTGAGTTGTTCGAGATTAACTTTTTTGTAAAATCACCCTTCAGTTACGTTGGAACAGCTTCTTGCTAAAGCCCTCCCAGTGAACAGTATAGCCATTTTTTTTAAGAAGTATTTGTGTGAGTTAACTTTAAATCTGACCTTCAATGTTCTGTTAGTGGTTTACAATAAGTAGCCAAAAAGGGAGCTGGTAAGGGAATTTTCTTGTGTTAGTTTCTATCTTTGCTGTAGTGGCATGGAAGAAAATGTGGAGGAAGCAGGGGAGGGGGAAGCCTGCTGAAATGATAAAGCTTGAATTGAATTGATTGATGTGTAAAGATGAGGTGTAGGTGGGAGGAACAGTGAAACCACTCATGGAGTGCCGCTGGCAACCAAAAGCAAAGCATTATTTCATACAACTCATTCAGGTCGGTCATTCACAACCTCAACAAGAATCCCAGGATGAAAGCAGGAAGAGATTTACCACCAGCTGTGGAAGTTATATGGAAAAAACAGCACAAGGTGGCAAAACCATCAATTTTTTTATTTCAATTTTAGTTTCTTCATATAATTCAGATATTTACTCACACTCACTAAAGAAAAGTAACGTGATGCCCCCGGGGATGTTGGTGCTTCAATAAAAAGGGCTTTTTGTAGTTAAGGGATTACGATTGAAAACCTGGACAGGCCGCAGAGCACCGTCATGGGGCGGAAGGTTGTGGAATGGATGGTTTAAAACTCACCTGAGTCAGACTCTGAGGAGTGAAGCTGCTCTCAGACTAGATTCAACCGCTTGATTTAATAAGAAATAGCACGATTAATGGGCATTTCTTCGATCTGACCTTCTTTCTAAAAAGTTGCTTCAAGATTTTGTGTCAATGTCACACCAACAAAACCCTTGCAGGGTTTGCTCCTGGTTTCCACATGCAGGTCTGTCTGCACCTTAATGTGCTCACAGATAGTATCAGCTGTTATCTCACTTATCGGACTCAAATCTTATTGGGAAAGGCGAAGAAGTGGTAGCAATGGAAGCTGTGACAGCTGAAGAAAGAGGGTATAATGAAGTGGAATCAAGTAAAATAGGAGAATGACTAAAGTTAAGATGGAAGCGACAGAGTAGAGGTTGTTAAATAAAACCAAAGGGAATGTATTGAGTGGGAATCAGTGTTACTCCCTCCAAAAGGCTAAGACTCCTGAGTGCAAGCACTTGGTTATGATGTTATCCAATCAGTGTGTTTGACACATTTTTGTTTACAGTATGAGTTTTATTGGATTGAGCTGCACGGCAAGCACATGGTTCATGTACCGCTGTGGATTAAATCATTATTATAAAATGTGCATATGTGTTTGTGTGTGTGTGTCTGTGGAAGGGGGGGGGTGCTCATGGCTGTTTCCTGTGAGAGAATGGCAGATCAGGGGTGAGAGGTGAGTGTCTCCGGGGTCACAGTGGGGATGAGCTGAGGTCAGATTCGAGGCAAATACTTCTCGATAAATTCCTTTACCGCCTCCATCTCCTGCAAGAAAGAAAACAGATGTTGGTACAGCGAAGGAGTATTTTTTACGTACCTATGCTAGACCGAACATTTCGATGCTGGTATCAGAACTCCTTACAAATTGATTTATCCTCTCACAAACAGAATGAAGCCACATACACACTCATGCAGAACACGTGCTGGTGAAGTACCTGAGGACAGGAGCAGTGAGCGAGCCCTGGGTAGGTTTTAAAGGTGATCAGCTGAGGGTTAACTATGGTTTGGAGTTTATCTGCTGTCATGGAACCAAACTGCCTAGGGATCATGATGTCCGCCTCACCGTGGCACTGCAGGATCGGGAGGTTCTTCTTGCCGCTCGACGCCTGCAGGACAGAAACAACAGAGATGGACCAGGACCAGGCAGAAAATTCATGTCCTGTTTATTGTTTTGCAAAAGAGCCATAAAATGTGGCCTTGACAAAACTGTTACTATACCGATGGGAAACTGCTGTGAAGTGGAAGCCAGCAACTGAGGGCTACAACGCCAGCCAGCTGATGCTGGCAGGTCAAGGCGGTATACAAGGACAGGGCTCCACCCTGAGGAGGGATGGAGGAAAAACACAGAAGAAGAGAAGAGGAACAAATTTTATTACACTAACCAGCATTTCAAAACATCATGTCTGTGAACATGACTCCTAACAAATATACAACAAGGCTAAGATGGGAAACCCTACCTGAGAGAAGCCGCCGAGTATTATACGGTGAGGGGGGATTCCATTTTTGGCCTCATGATCGATTATGGCCTTGACTAGAGGAAAACAAGAAAGATTGTGTGTTTAAAAGATGGAGAGAAAAATCCGTACACAGATAAAGGGAAAGTAGCAAAAGGCAGTAGAGAGACTGGATGAAGAATTAAGTAAGTTTTTCTGGGATAGTTGTTGTTCTGTGAGCAAGTTCATCAAACATTAAACTGTTTTATCTTCTCTGCACCACCCTCCTGCTTTTCAATTTGACTCACTGGCCCCTAGGTGGAGCCTTAGGTCTTGTCCCTGTTATCCAATGATAAGTGGCACCAAACAAATAAAACAGGGAGCCAGTCATAGAAACAAACCACTCCTCAGTGCCACCAGAGCTCCAACATGAAATGAAATGCGATTATGCTTCGACACCACTGATGCAGACATAGAAGCTGATATCTTCTTCATCAAACTGATAATTCATCTGTCATTATGAAGCAGCACTGATCTAATATGACTGTCATGTCTGTGATATTTAGAAACATTTAACTCACTGTTCTCCGCTGCCTTCTTGATTCCAGATTCGTCTTCTGGGGAGTCGGGGCTGAGACCCATGAGGTCAAACCTGCACACGGAGGCGAGCGTTTAGGGAAATCAATACAATCACAGTACTGTCGATGGCAATACGGGAGCCTATTGTGGTTTCCAGGGAAACAATGGCTTCTAGTGTTGAGCCAAAAAGCAGCTTCCTTCATCACGCCAACTCACCATGCGGGCATCGTCATTTTCATGTTCAGAGTGACTGGGATTTTGGGCCTGTGGAGGAAAATGGAGGGAATTGACATGAAATCACATGAACTATATTTGTCTTTGCAGGTTGCTGTTGTTATTCAGTCCACACACAGATGTAAGTTTCCCTCCCGCTGACAAGTGGCGGCATAAAGAGATGAAATAGCACAGGGAGCCCCGAGTAAAGACTTACGCGTTTGGGCAGATAAACTTGACGTGAGGCAGCCGGATCCCCGTCAAACTGTCAGCCCACCCATGCCTGACAGAAAACAAAGAGAACACAGCTTTGTTTCTAATCCAGTTTCAGCCATCCCAGAGCAACTTATCCACAAATACAGAGGATAATACACAGAGTGGTTCAATATGTTGTCTGTAAATGAAATTGATTAATTTATGGGTTTTTAATCTCTCCTCTATATTAACTTGAAACCCTTTATCACCATCTTTTTATTCCAATTTTCTTTTTTAAAAGACGTGTTCGTCCATCTGTGTCTCCCAGTGCTTTTTATTTTTGCCTTTAACTTCCCGATGGGATTCAGGGCTTAGGGCTCATCTTTTCATTTTATAATACTGTGCCTTGGTTTCAGTACAGAAACACATCTTTAGGAAATATCATCATAATTGTCTACAAAACCTTTAAGAGTAAATATTGAATTAATGTAGAAAACAGAACAGGTGGATTGCATTTAACATGAATTAAGAAATAATTAAAAACAGCAAATAATGACTCACCCGCTGTCTCCCAGTCCATGAAGGAAGATCACCTGAAACAGATAAGAACACTGTTTAGGACTTTCTCTCTCTCAAGAATTTAAGTCATATTCTTAATTATTTACTAAACACTTCCCTCCAGATTCAGATAAGATTTTGAATATCTGACCTGAGACCAGATCTGACAGAAACAGATAATATTCATCACAATTCGTCGCCGTTTGTCTACGGCAAACGGCACAACGTGCTTCTGGGTAAGTGTGCATACTTGTTCCAAAACAGAGAAAAACAGGTGCCAATCTCCCATTTCTGCCAAGATAAACTCCCACTGCCTCTCCCACCACAAACACACGACTCCCAGCAGAAACGCAATGAAAGGGAAGAACAACGATTTAGAACGACGGCATTTCGCCGCTTGTTGGCTGCAAATGAGAGATTCAGTCGTCTCTGCTGCAGAGATCAAAACACGTTTCTGTCATGTTGGGTTTGAGACCAGGTTCAGAGCTGAAACCAGTGACAGTCATCTTTGATGCTGGCAGAGAACAGGTCCACACACTGTAGCTGAACACAGCACGATGAAAGACGCGTCAAGTTTGTACACTGGCATCCAGCTGAGCTTCTACACCATTGATTGTTCAGCCCTTGTTACACCCACTGCTACAGGTGAGGCTTCACATTGGGGTGAGATAGTGTTTTAATGGGACTTTTATTTTGGTAGAAATCATGATAACAATCATATTCTGTACAACACAAATTTGAATACACATTTAAACATGGAATGTTCTGCTAACTGCTTGTTGGTGGTAAGGCTCATTTGATTATTTTTGAAATTTATCACTTTAATGGACATTATTCATTTCAGGTTTGAAACATTTATATCTTAATTAGAAACAAAACTAAGAAAACAAGACAGTTAACTTTTACTTCACATTGGAGCTATGAAAATGTTCTGGGAATTCCACAATTAGTGATTTCCATTGATTTAAAGAGAAAACAGGATCTCACATGAAGATCATGTTCGATTGTCATAACGCTGTGTTGGACACCGCTAGCTGCTAGCATTGAAAACGTCCTTGATGCTACGACTCTTACCCACTTGTCCTCTGTGACCGTAAGATGCTCTGGATATGAGCATCAACAACATTAAAGATTAACACGCAAGGTTCTGAGGCTTCACTCACCGCAGCAGTTTCCTTTTCCATTCCAGACACCGTGACGGCCTCGGTGAGCAGCGGCACAGACATGTTGTTGCCACACATACACTGGAAGAGATACTGGAGTCGGGGGAGAAGACAGAAAAACACAGAGGTCAGCATAGGACTTTAACTTTTTTAAACATTTTACACACACATATGTTTAAAGCTAACAGGCCTGAATATGAACCACGAAGCAGGTAAACCAAAAATATAAAAAAAACCTACGTTAAGTTTGTGTATTTTATGAGATCAGTGGAAACCTACATGTTCTGGAGCATTTTGTTGATGATAAATGCAACAAATACATCAGTTGACACATATAATCGGCATAATTTGGTCATAATGAGTCAGCCCAGAGC
This sequence comes from Platichthys flesus, assembly GCF_949316205.1. NCBI lineage: Eukaryota > Metazoa > Chordata > Actinopteri > Pleuronectiformes > Pleuronectidae > Platichthys > Platichthys flesus. Next base: position 2,664,871 of record NC_084961.1, read on the forward strand.
ACTGGAGTCATTGGATTACATAATATTAAATTAGACTTGTTGTCTCTGGCCTTTCGCTGCGCAGGGTAAGTGAACTGTGCCGGCTCAATAAAGCAGACAATAATTTCCACAGGGGATGGTGTGGAACATGTAGCTCATCTTTTTTTAATTTCATATTTTCATCTCCCGCTTTAACAGTTTTCAGTTTGACAAGCTCACAAAATGTATTCAACTGTTTGTCCAGCTCCTGATGAAGAGGAGAGTGAACAGATGTGTTACATTTATCTATGTTCAATATGGTCATCTGAGCTGAGGTTAATTATCTGTCAGAGCCAGGAGCTTTATGAGCTGCAGTGAACGCTCAGAGGGATTTTCATGCCCTGGGTTTTGCCTCTCAGGCAGTACACCATCAGCTCGTCCTAATTATTAAGGGTAGGTTTAATAATCACTTCAAATAAAGCCGGTGTCACGAGCTGCCTGTTTGTGTGTCGGGCAGGTTTCTGTAGTCAGCAAGTGACGGCACCTATTAACTAAAAAAAAAGAAAAAACACAGGCCCGCCCTATCTTGACTGTAAATCAGCTGTAGAGGTCCAACCGGCTGCGCAGTGAGTCAGACGTCGATAACAAGCAGGAGATCAGATTGTTTTACAGTAAAGTCGACCAGTAAAAGCCTCCACTCATTAAAGGCCTGAAGATGTGGGACAGGATGAGACAAGACAGGATGGGCGCGTCACGAAGAGAGCTGCTGCCTAATCGGTAAATGGTCGATGAGGAAATGGGGGAAATGTCTGAAACCCAGAGGTTAATGTGTAAACCCTGAGCAGGATTATCACACTCCACTGGCTTTAAAATTCCACCGCTGCCACCATTGTTGCATTTTGGCACATGACGAATTCTCACCTTGCGGTCACACTCACCCCCGGAGGTACATGGAAGTGGACGATAGACGTGAGATTTAAGAGTCCAAAGGGACAAAGGAGGGAGTTTGTGTCCTACAACCTGGGGCTCCATGAATGAGTAATAGCTTCAAATGTAACATGGCAGAGGCGAGTACTGGGAAATAGTGACTTTCAGGGCAGTTCTGAAAGGTTTTGGAATCAATCTTAAGGCACAAGAAGATATAAAGTGGAGATGAGGAGGATCAAGAAAGATTATCAAGAGCGAAATACAACAACTTGGATTTTCTTGGCATCGTAGTGTATTTCGTTGGTTTTACCTCTGACTGACAATGGAGCAACTTTCTGTTTTCAATGTTTTGAACTAGTAGCATTTATCAGAATGAAACTTCCTCTTGTGTAAAGTCTTCTCACCAACAGACCAAAGAACTTGTACTCAAGTACTGTTCTAAATACACTTCCTGTTTCTCTAATTTTACCTTATTTTAAACTCCCTTTCACCTCAAAGAGAAATGTTTTATATTAATCTGACATTTTATCAGATTAGGTTTGACATTGATAAACTGTAAACCAGTAAAACACTTTGCTTTGTCAATTATTGAACCAGTCAGCCTGAGACAAAGAAACTAATCAGTGTCGCCTGATCCTCTTATCAGGTCTCAGATGTCAACGAGCTGTTGTCGGTTCCATCAGAGACATTTCCTTCTCTGAATAATTTAAATAATAAAAGATTACAAATAGCCTTTAGCTCCAGCCCCTTGGAAGATTTGATCTACATCATCGTAAACTCAATAAACTTTGAGTTTTGGATGAATGAAATCATTAAGATGCCACTTTTCACTATTTTTGACTTTGAATTAACTAAGTTATTCAAAGGTTCTAAAAACCTTGGAAAGAGCCAAACTCATAGATTGGAAATCACTGCAGTAAACTTTAAACAGTATATTAGGTAGTTAAACCCGTAAAGATCAATCTAATAATGTCATATGTAATAATATATCAGTTCTGCAGAAGAAGTACATTCACCTTTGCTGCATGTTTTTACTTTTCTCTAAGTGAGATTTAAAAGGCAGGACTTTCACTTCAGAGTATTGTGGAATATTTTACATCTTAAATTTGAGAAACTTCTTCTTCACATTTTCTGAGAGTACAAACGCGTTCGAGAGACCTGAAGGAGCCGATTGTGATCTGATTAACATGAGCATCACGTGACGTACGCCCGTGGTGCCGACTTTAACAGCGTGCAATTTAGCTGCTGAACTCTGGCATCTTGACGGGAACACAGGCGAGCAGACGCTGTGACTGGAAGCCGACAGCATGAGAAGAGAAACACAGAAACTGATAACTGGAGAAGATAAAGAGCAGCTCCAGTGAACAATCTGTTCCTACAAGTGGGACAAGCTCTCTGAAAAGTGGCAGCACATGAAATTTATCACTTTGATTCCACGTTCTTGTTCCCCACCTGTTACCGTGCAGCCGATTCACAAAGAGCCCAGACTGCGAATAACAGCAGGAGACGCAGTGTTGGTTTTTAGTGCAGTGAAGAAACAATTACTCACTCTCCACTCCTCTGAAGGCTGCTGGTTAAATATAGTGCCGGGCTGCGAACAAGTATCGAGTCCATTTCAGATTGGGAATAAAAAAACGACTGAATAACAGGCTCTGTTTCGACTGAATTCAATTTACTACTTGATGCAGTTCACATTTCCTTTGGGTTTTAATGGCTCTGAAACAACTGGATTTACAGTTTCAGATTTCAACCTTCTTCTGATTCTTCTTAACTTAGTGATGACTTTAAAATCTGTTATTTTTGCTTTGAACAACCTTTTCCAGCCTTGTCTCAAATCCCTTTTTATAGATGTGGATCATCTTTACCAAACCAATCCTCTTCTCTGTACCGTCCAAATCATTGTTTTGGTTTGAAAAGGGATAACAGTGGAAAATCTAATCCCCACCTCCATAAAAATAGAACTAGAAAACCGAAAACAAATTACACTTTGAGAGCAACAAGCGATGGAAAGACTCATAAGATGTTTCCCGAACCCTAAATACATTTTAAGGGCTTTGCTTTGTCGGCCTATTGTTTAAATCTGCAGAAAATGAACCACTTAGTCGCTGGTTTGAATCCCACTGGGGAGCTTTGTTGTGTGCCACTCCCCGTGCCTCTGCCCCGCCGCTTGAGTTAATCTCTCCCTTCTCGCCTGCAGGCATTAAATCTCTGAAAAAAAAACATTGAATCTGGAACTTTATCTGGTTTAAATTAATATTAATTCTAGATCTACAATTATTACCAGATAAATCCCCTAGAGGTGAACTATTCCGAGGGCTGATTCATCATTCTTTAAAGAGGTGATCTGTTGAATTGTTCTCCTGTCATATCTGACAGTAAAATGTAAATCTTTAGGTTTGGGATTGGGACCGAACAATTTGAATAAATCTCTTTGAGGTGGAAACTACAGCTTTGAGCCCTTTTGTGACATTTAACAGGTGAACGGCTGGATGTCTCCATGTGTGAGCTGCAGACCTGAACCATCCTGACTTTGAATAGTGGCCATCTTCTTGCATAAGAGTAACAGCTTCATTTACAGAGCTTCGTTCTGCTGATGTGACACCAACTCCCAACTCGGTCAGATTATAGGAGAGTGTTTAAAAAGAGGGGAAAAGGATGCCCGTGCTGCAGATCAACTTAAAGCACATCACGAGTCCGCATCCTGCATGACTCCAATTACATTTTGACCAAACCAGAGTCGTGCTGCTGCAGACACACACAGACACACACACTCTGCTCGATGGCTGGCAAACAACAGGATAAAATGCGGCAGTGAGTGACAGGCGTCCCCCGCCCCCACCAGCAGCAGCACCGGAGCCCGCTCTGCGCCTGCTGGTGCTCGGCTCCGCACCACGGTCCAACCCAGATGATGCGACCGAGTGAAGCGGGTTGGAATCTGCGGGCAGCGGGTGTCGAGGAGGAGGGAAGATAATGAATGGTTAGCTCTGTGTTTAGCGACCCTTCCTCATCATCTTCCTCCTCCTCGGTAGTGATGGCATTCAGCGGCTCAAAGTGTCGGCTGCCCCCGGATAACACCCGCTGATTCACTCCCAACATCCGCAGTCCGGCTTAATTCCGGTTTAGCCGCACACACACACACACACACACACACACACACAGAGCGACACAATAACCCGGGCTAGTAGCCGCGGTGGAGGAGCCGCTAGCTAACCCCGCTCACACACTAATCGTATTGTCTGCCGGTGTCTCTCTTCCTCCGCCTAAAGCTGCCGCTACGGTTCAAATCTGCACCCCGGACCCGGCGGGAGGTTCGAGGCGACACGCTACGCGGCGAGCGGCCCCGCCACGGTTCGTGCGGGGCCGCAGCAAAGTGTTTAAACAGCCGCCGCAGGGCCGCGCTAACAGGCGGGATTCAGACACTCACCGCTCCGCTGTCCCAGTTCCACTCGCACCGGAAGTTCCGCTGCTGGCCGAGCACCAGCAGGGGGCGGGGGCTCAGCGTGACGACGTCAGCACGTCGCAGCCCTTAGAGACACGCCCACTCTGAGCGATACAATACGATCAGAATTATTATGTTTGCACATGCAGGAAATTGCTTTGGTGTCGGTCGTTGGTGCACTCAACATAAAACTAAAATATGAAAACAACAATATAGAACAAAATATAAACAGTAACAGAGTTATGGGCACGTGCGGTGCTAAGTTGCAGAGATTGGTGATAGTGCCAGTAATATATCAATTATAAATTATGTGAAGTATGTGCAAGGGGGGGGGGGGGGCAGAGTCAGTGTGATGCAGGGGGCACTTTAGTGAGCCCCACTGCCATGGGGAAAAACTGTTCAGATGGCGCGAGGTTTTAGTCCTGATGGCCCGGAACCATGCCGATGCTGATTATGGATCCAAAATGCAAACATGATCAAATGAAAGAAAACCTAAAACTCACAGGATTTGGTTTCATTTTTTTATTTGACAGAAGCTTTATTAAGGTGGTGAACAGAATAAACTGATGACAACAGACTTAATCTCAGTGTCAAATGTTTCATGCATTTATTAGTGCGTTTTTTTTTTTGCCCACATTAAGCCTTTATTCTTTATTGCCATAGAACACAACAAAGAGCAACAACTCTGGACTTCCACACGTCTGAAGCTGCCTGGTTTCCAGATTTTTGGGTGCTCAATCTCCGTTCAAGCTCGACCAACCTGCCAGTCCGCAGCGTTGAACTCATCTCAGACCATTATGTCTCGTGTACATGACGCTCAGCAGACGCCACTGAAACATCTCCTCCTCCTTACAATCTCCAGAGCTTCAGGAAATGAAGTTGGTTTGCGGAATGACGCTGTCCACTTTGTGATCCGCAGGGTTTGCTGCTGCCTCGTAGTTACAGATGGTCACTTCATGTCTGTGAGCCTTGAAAGTGCAAAGAGACGGAGAGACTGACTTCAAGCAATCATCAACAGATCTATTTTTCATCTGTAAAAATCTCCCGTTCAACACACACTCTTACTAAAAATTTAACAATATCTTGTTTGAATATCGTCATAATCTAAAGCGTGCAGCCAAAACACCCAGGACTCAAATATAAAGAACATTAATAAGATAAAAGGCACTCCGTTTTATTCCATATCCACCAACAGCCCCCTTAAATTCAGTCAAGCTGCTCCAAATTCCACACACTATAAATATGCTGAGTTATCTAAATATGCTGGATTATTTTCATCAAGATCAATTAATTTTTCTCTCATAAATCACTGAAAAATGTTGCAGGACATTCTCTCACAATAATAAATATGGAAAAAGGATTTCAGTATGCAGCCCCTGATCTGGATCCACACCAGAATTTGGCGGGTTCTTCTCTTATCCCTTCACCATGGTTGATGTTTACCACAGGGGCTTTCAGGATCTTAAACCATTCCCCATGCTGAGACTCAGACTGACCTCTGAGTATTCGCCTCTCAGTCCGATGTAGTAGATCCTGGTGCTCTCTGCTCCGAAGTTCTTTGAGATGTGGATCGAGAGGTGATTAACGTTGGAAAAGCGAGCGATCCTAAAAATAAGGACACAACAGGAGACACTTGAGTTTGAGCTGAGGCTGAGAAATATGAAGAGTTTTAGTAAATGTTAGTAAAGTATAGTAAGTGAAGCTGGATAAGAAGATGTCATAATGAGTGGTGGTTAAAATGAGAGCGTTTAACAAACACGGATGAGGTGTTAGGATCAAAAGAAAGAGAAAGAGCGCGGATTGGCTTCACTTGTCTTTTCACAGCTTCATGTCACAGAGCGTCCAGAGTAAAAGGATCATGATGATATTTTTCATTATCAGTTCTTCATCTCTTTAGTTGACCAATCTAAAGCCTCCATATACACGACTCAGGAGGATTTCAGAACAGTAAGAATAAATATATTGATTAAGTAAGACAGCGATTAGCCCTGATAGTATTTCAGCCATAAGAGGAGCTTTATAGCATCCTGAAACTCAACCACATTAAAATGAAATCAAAATGTATAAATGTTCATGGTCTCACTTTGTTGGGTACTCCAGCTCAGCGGTGGGGTCTCTGTTGAGTCTGAAGGCTTGTTCAGGTTCTCTGCCCGTGGCGTCGAACGACATCTGAGGAATGTTTTTGAACCTAGAAGGAAAGTTATATTTTATATATTATTATATATATATAATTTTTCTACTTAAATGTACATCATTGAATAAGTACATCAAGATGTGTCGTCCTGTGTCTCATCAGTTTGTCCTGTGTGACCTCAATGACCCCTGCTCAGAGAGACAGAGACACACTCACAGTCGTATCTCTGCAGGATGAGACTCGTCGTCTGCTCCGGAGATGATGATGCCCTTCAGCTTCACGCTGCCTGTGAAACTGAAAGAGACGCCACACACTGCAGCTGTCATGACAGATCCACATGGAATGTGATATGAGTCACTTTGGTCTCAGATGGCAAAAAACTGGGGCTCAGCTCTTTATTATTGGATCAGAGCTTTATTATTAAAATACTTCTGCTGCAAATGTACTGCGTGTGTCCGTCTATAATTTACATATCTATGTGTTAATGGAACAAAGAACAAAAGAGTAATTGTTCATGGGTTAAAATTCAGGCTGATGACAACAACAACAACGATGATGAGGTATAATTTCCCAACTTACGGGATGTTGAACAGCAGCTCCTCGTCTGTATCGCTTTCTACAAACTAAGAGAAGAAACAAAGACCATTTTTAATGATTATAGCGTGACAGAGTGAAGAATTCTGGCTAATGATACATTCAGTGTTAGATATCTTCACTTGCAGCAAGCATAGTAAATATATTTAACTTTTTTCGCTAGTATTTGTGACAGTTGGGAAACTACAGGCAGCCAAATTACCTTTTGGAAACTCCTGTCCGCAGTGGACCAACTGATGTACAGAAAAGTATCACTGTCTTGCTTAAATGCCTCGGAAAACTGTAAAAAGCAAAGATTCTCCACCAGGTTCTGCAGTAATAAGGAGTGTGTTTTAATATGATTCCTGAGTCACAGACGTGTAGACATGAGCTCTTATAACGTGTCAGTGACGCTGAAGTTATAAAGGTGTGAATCATGTCTGTGTGTTTACATCTGACTTAGTTATTACTCAGATGATTGACTCAACATCCTGCAGCTATTCACCTCCATGGACTCCCTCATGTTTACAGGTGAATTTAAAGTTAGAGTCCGGTGGAGGTGGACCAGGCTGATGAGTTTATATCTTTAATCTGACTCATAACTCAGCCTCTGGTTACTTCTCAGAATCGTCTTCGTTAATTCAGTTTTATTTGTTTTATAAACCGCGTGGATCCGCAGAGAAGCACCAGGCGGCCCCTCGCAGACACATGCCCCAGGTCCTGCACCCTCACCGGGCACAGATCACTGCAGCACCCGCAGCAGCTCCGCCCGCCGCAGGGGACCCAGAGGGGACACCTGCCCGGGGGTTAGAGGCTCTGGACCACAGTTACCTTCTCCCGGTCGAGCCGCTGGTCCCAGGGTTTGAACACCAGCTTCCCGTCGCCCTCCCGGCTCTCGTTCAGACACTGGAGCTTCTCCACGTCGATGCGGTTGAACAGTCCGTACTCCAGGCCCCTCTCCGCGGGCTCGTGCTCTGCCTCACACCCGCAGCCGTGACTGTGACCGTGGCCGTGTCCGGACATCGTGGAGCTGAAGACGCCGCTTCTCCGTCACTCAGGCCTGGGATGAAGAGGAGGAAGACGCTGCTGCTGCTCCGGATGTTTTTAAAAAGTGAAACCACGAGATCGTAGACTTTAGATGAGTCAAGTGGACAGACGTCACTTAGAGGAGCGGAAGTTAGAATTCGTTTCCGGCTGAGGTTTTCAAAATAAAATGACTGAAAGAAAACAGTTATTAAAACAGCTCAAAATATAATGCATTTAACATAAAATGTACTTAAACTGTACATACTCCCTAAGTACACGATACACAAAGTTCTACAATACACAGTTAAGTACTAAATATAATAGAACAATGAATAAGCCTATAAGCAAGAGACTAAATACGAGATGACAAACTATGAACAAGAGAATAAATGTGTAAACTTGCATTAGTTGTATGAATTCATGACAATGAGCTGTATTGAAGTAAAATGTTCATGCTGTGAACTATAACTTTGAAAAATAATGATAAAATAATGAGCTTTTTAAAAATGTATTTGTTACTCTTGAATTTTGTTGCATTGATGAAAGGTGATTCATTTCATATTGTGTTGTTTATCTAAAAATAAACATTCTGATCCCTCAGCGTTTGATTCTTTCCTCTGTGATTTTAGTGTTCAATAGAAGACAACAGAGACAGTTCAAGGGCAAAAAGTCAATTTTAATAAAAATGACCATATAACATTTTTTAAAATCTAATAAAATTACAATTTTTAATCTACTTCCTTTCAGGGCCGTGTGGTGGGGTGCCGGGTCCCAGGGTTGAAAATAAATACATGTCATCATCGCTGTAGACTGAAGCCGCAGTCGTCTGACCAGCTTCTTTCCTAATGGTCGTTTTCCCTCGTCACCACTTCAGCTTTCATTCAAACCATTTGTCACAGTGAAGCAGATTTAAAGAGGACGCACACATTGGACAGCAGGAAAACATGAGCTGAAGCCACAGAAGGGTTAAAACAAGTCGAAAATGTGTTTGTGTGTGTGTGTAGTTCACTGATATAATTTTTAGCCCCACAAATTAAAAAAATGCAGCAGGCAAATCCTGTATGAATGTGCAGTCTCTCACCAGCCAGTTGATATTTCAGGTGCAGCTGATGTGCACAATGCATGCAATTAAAAAGACAAAACAAATGTCTAAAAGTTTTCCTATCGCAGTGTTCGATTTGGTCGAGAAAAAAATGAAACAAATGACTCATAAAATTAAAAGCACAACTATTCTCTCCCACAATTCATTCATTCATTCATTATTTGTACCATTTACCCTTTGAGGGTCATGAGGGGGCCGGAGCCAATCCCAACTGACACTGGGCGAGAGGCGGAGTTCACCCTGGACAGATCGCCATGGCCGACATGTCAAGACAAAAAAACATTCACGCTAACATTCGCTCCTACGGGAAATTTAGTGTCTTCAATTGGACCTACGTGTCTTTGGACTGAGAAAACCCACACAGACACGAGGAGAACATGCTAACTCCACAGAGAAAGACCCCGGCCGTCAGGTTCCAACCCTCCAAACCCAATAAAAGTTTGACTTGTGCTTATTCACTTTCTTGTCGAGAGTAAGACGAGAAGTTTGATGCCTCTCATGTCCGTCCAGTAAACATGAAGCTACACTCAGCAACCGGTTAGATTAGCTTAGCATAAATGCGGAGAAACAGCTTTTACAGAATCAGCACTTCGGACCCTCAATAGTTGACACAAAAAACAAAGTGTAAATAAACTATCCTTGTTTTTTTGTGGCAGCGGTGGTGGAAGGGTAATGTGCTAAAAACATAATGAGTGACCATAATAAAGTCTGACTGTAGAGGGCGCTGTCGAGTGGATCTTTCATGTAAGTGGCTGCTTCTGTGGATGCTAAGTTTAAGTTTTCACCGAGTTTCATTTTATTGAAACTCGGTAGAAGAGTGGAACATAGAACAAGGAAGAATCTATAAAATTTTGGAGCAGACTGGATTATGGGGGCCGATATGGCGTAGACTCCTAGAGAAAAATCTTGACAACATTTAGATACTGCATAGTTTTCTTTAGTTTCTAGTGACTTGTACCCAGAAATTTAAAAGATATATAAATATAACTGCTTGAATGAATCTTTTAAAAACTGAATAACACCAAAACAATCTACCAGCTTCAGGTGTTGGTAGATCGTTTCCTATCATAGAAAAGAGCCGTTTCACCCTGGTTTCAGTCTTTATGCTGCTGCTTCATATTCATCTTACTAACCAGAGACTGACATCGATCTACTTCTCGTCTAAATCCCAACAAGAAAGTGAATAAGTGCATTTCCCAAAACGTCAAACTGTTCCTTTAAAAAAATAAGAAAAAGTAACAGACTTTGTGTTTGTGTCCTTTTGCATCCTGTAAAAAGTTGGCAACTTGTTTCTCTTGATTTCCTTAATATCCTCAGCACAGTCGTCCCACCATTCACATTTCAAATACTTGTTTAAAAACCCCCAAACAGACGCCACTGCTTGGATTAAATAATCATTTTTCCACCAATACTATAAAGTTCACATATGTTGTGTTTGGTGGGTAAGGGTGTGTGTGTGTGTATGTGTCTGTCTGTGTGTGTGTAGGGTTGAAGGGGTCTCCAGTAAAATCTTTCTAAACTTAAATTAAAACAGAGATGGAATTCATAAAACACATTCACAGTCTCTGTCTATCTGCGGGAGAATCTGTTCTTGAACGCTTTGATAGTTTTGGCCATCATGGGGGCGATTTCTGAGAGGGAGGAAACAAGAATAGTAGATTTATTAGATTTAAAAAGGAGCCGATATCACAGAAATCTTTTTTATTATCTATAACAGAACCTTTAACACAAACTTACTTTTGACCTGTGGCTTGTCCCGGGCGACAGGTCCTGCTGCTCCTCCCCCGGCACCGCTGCCTCCTCCTCCTCCTCCTCCTCCTCCTCCACTTGGTGCGGAGGAGCGGGACGAGCTGGGCGAAGGGTTGTTTTCGGATAAAGACGCGCGACTGGTTTCTCCAGAGTAGTTAATGGTAGCCGGCCTTATTCTGAGACACAGGAAGAGGAGAAGATGTGTGGTGAATTAAAATAATCTAAACGCATCAAACTCCTGATCTCCCGAAATTAACTGACAGACTTGATTCAGAATTTCAATTAACTGAATCAAAACAGAATCTGGAGCAAATCCGCACATTTAAGAAGCTGTAACTGATGACAAATGATGAATCAGTTAAATGAACACATTATATCATATCATATTATACTGCATTCATTGCATTTAACAATCGGACACTGTTACTGTTTTGCATTTTGCATTTCACTTCACTTTTTATATCTTTTATCTTCTATATATTTTTATCCAGAAATGTTTATGTAAAAATAAATGTTACTTTGTATAAATATCGGGAAAAAGTGAGTAAATAAGAAGTAAATAGTGAGTAAATATATACTGGTTTTCTATTTTTTATCGCCTTTCCTATGTATGTTGTATTTATTGCGTTTTTATGTTATTGTGTTTTTATGTCCTATGTTCATTATATGCACCAATTACCAGAGCAAATTCCTTGTAGGTGTAAACCTACTTGGCAATAAAATACTTCTGATTCTGATTCTGATCATGATGATATAATGTTTAGAATACTGACTTGATGGGAGCTGATGCTGCGGTGGAAGCAGCTGACGAACCGCTGGTCGTGCCGAACCTCTCCTGTCGGCGGCGAACATCACGAGGTGGCTTGGCGACGGAATTTACAAACGCCATCTTTACCTGCCGTCCTGCCAGAACAAAAACACAACACACACAATAAGAACATAACAAACACCAGAGTAAACATAGATTTCATCTTTTACAATATTCCTTATGATTGCTCTGTACCAGAATCCTTGTTTATGAAATCAAGACATTTCATTTTGTTTAAAGCATGAAGCCTCTTGACTCTCACCTGAAAAGCTGAAAAACACAAGCTACAGTATTCACATCTTCTACAGGGAAGGAGAACTCTCTATCTAAGCATCAGTTAGAACTTCTCCCACCTTTGGGCTTGTTGGCGTGTGCAGACGTGATGTTCTGGGTGAGCATCCTCAGTCGCTCCTCGCGCTCGTCGTGCAGCCTCAGGTACATCTCCCTCCACGACTCGTACTCCTGTGGAGTCGCTCGCTTGAAGTCCCGTGCACAGTGACGCATCCACAACTCATCAGAGTCCTCCGTGAAACACTGCAAGAACATGAGAGCAGAGACATGTCAGTTATTTTTACCTTGTTTACCCAATGAGGGCTTAAACAGTGATTGATGAACTGAGACTAAATCCGGGTTGACAGGCTCACAAAGACAATACTGCAGATCTCATGTCAGAGTAAAATGGGAACTAGAACTTAAGTTAAACAAAACACGTCTACAAACTCCAGGATATAGCTTAATTGCTCTTTATTGATTTCATGTGTTAGTTTGGTTAAAATCAACGACACTGTGTAAAGTAATAGTTTAAGATGTTTAAGACTTTAGGGATTTGTTTGAGATACATTTCATTAATGAGTGTGTGTGTTACCTGGTTGCTCTGCTCGATGCGGTACAGCTGCTCTGGCGTACATCGCTCCAGAACTGGTTCAAGAATGTCATATGGAACTCCTCCCACCTCATCGATGGCTGATTGAACAGAGACACACCAAACGTTCATATCTGTGTTTTTTGCTGCTCTTAATCTAAAAACGGCAAAGTGCAGCAGCTCCACTCACAGTCGATGTTGTTCTGCAGCACGCGGATACACTGCTCGTACAGAGTCATCATCTTGGGCAAGTAAGCCGTCTTCGACCCTGAGTAGACCACCATCTTGGAGTTGAACCGTTTCCCTGTGAAGCCAGAGTCCTCTTCCTCGTTGAGGACAGGAACTGAAAGGAGAGACGGAGAAGAGGGAAATCTGAGAGAAGGAGGAGAAGCTGAAGATATATACTGACGCTGAAAGGAACCTTGAATAGGATTTGGTATCTAATCTGAGCGAGAGAGCTGTCTTAAGGCTGAACAGTTATACAGATACAGTAAAATGTTATAACAGTTGACCGCCCACACTCACAAAAACATTTAATGGAACAAAAGACTGGGGCGGGGAGCTGCTCTGGATTGCAGATTATTAAGTGTGTAGTTTTTCTCAGGCAGTAAAAAGGGGAAACAAATAGGGGAACTGGTTACGAGGATCACCCTGACACTATGAGTCTTCAAAATGACAAGAGAGTGGGAGATTCAACACTGCATCCATTTTCATCTGAAGGGGAGGGTGTTACCTTTACGTCTCTGAGGGGACAGCGGCGTGATGTCGAGGGACGGTAGGGGTCTGTAATTGGGTTGGATTGCTGGCAGAGGGATTTCAGGCAGAGTCGGAACGGCTTCGACCAACTGCACACAACAAAACACTCAGGTCAACAAACAGGAACTGCAACTTCAAAGGGTTTTATGGAAAGGAAAACACAGGAAAATGCACAAATAGGGAGCCGACTTTCTTCAGAAGTTATAACTGTAGAGAAACAGTTTCCATTGCACCTTCTGTAATTTCTCTCTATTATTGTTTCATGACTTAAGAGGTGTTGTTAGTTGGAAATACAACAACCTGTTCATCCTGTTTTCAGCCTCAATGATAATCTCACAACCTCATGGTGCCAGGTTTATGGTTAAAGGGACAAGAGACGAAGCAAATCTTTCTTTCCAAGATGTCCAACTGAAAGATAATGACGATGAATCCCAAAAGAGAGGTTTTGTTTTACTTTGAAATCTACGAGGTCACAGATCGTCTCTGTACTAGCCTGGACGTGGAGGAAGCTGCTGTTGCAAGGAAACTGATTCTACAAAATAAAAGCACAGTTTTGCTTCCTGGAGTGATCAGGGCAAAACAACGTCTTTTACAACTCACAGATCTCATCAGATTTTCACTTTTTAAAAACAGACCAAGCTATATTTTGGAGCGGCGACAATTAGTTGATAAATCAATTAATCAATCTGCAGAGAATCAATTAATTGAAAGTCAGCAATTAAATAAATTCATAATTTCACTACTAAATCCACTTTCTCAATTGACAGCTTAAATGCACTAAGCTTAAAACATAGATTTATATTTAAAAATCATTAATAAGAACTCCGAACTCTTACCCTCTTTCGTTTCTCTGGCGTCGGGGCAGCAGCGGAGGAACTGGAGCTTGAATGTGACCTCTTTTTACTCTGAGCGCCGTTCGCCTTGCTCGCTTTAGAGGAGGAGGTAGAGGAGGAGGAGGTCGCAGGCGGTGGAGGGGCGCGAGTTCGATGGGAAGACGATGAGGAGGACGATGAGTGAGACGCCCGACTGTGTGACGACGATGACGATGGCTTCTTCTTCTTCTTGACAGCCATTGGGGCATCGTATGTGAGGAAGGACTCGAAGGACATGGTGGGACTCTCGAAGTCCTCTTCCACCTCCTTGGATTGAGATTCCTTCGGTGCTCTTGGTCGCCCTGGACAAATTGTAGCAGATGAAGGGAATTATGGGAAGTCATGATTAACTTCATTTACAGTTTGAGGATGGAGTAGAAACACTCACCTTCATCTCCGCCTTTCTTCTTGTCTTCCCTCTTGCTCTCGTGCGTGGTGGACTTCCTTTGTTTTGCAGGCTTCTGTACCGGACTCTGCCGTCTCTCTCTGTCTGCACTACGTTTCTTTTCTTCGTCGTCGTCACCTCCTCCTCCTCCTCCTCCTCGATTGCTACTTGTCTCTGTGTGGCGTTGCCGTCGTTCCTCGTCGCGCTCCCTGCTTCGATCCCCATGGTGGTGGTTCTTGCTGGGATCTCTGTATGGTTTTGCGTGGCGGACTTCTTTGTGAGGAGGACTGGGCTCAGGTTCAGGTTCAGGCTCAGGTTCACGTTCAGGTTCGGGGCTCTCATACTCGTCTGATTGGTAGCCTCCTCGCTGTGGGGGGCTGTACTGCCTGTGTTGGGGAGGAGAGGGTGAGTAGTTGGTGTGGTAGCCTCTCTCCTCTTCCTCCTCTGCCTCCTCCTCTTCCATGTAGGAGGACTCTTCCTCGGGGGAGGGCTCCCGGGTGCGTCTGTGAACTCCTCCATCGCCTGCCTCTGGGCCTCGAGAGTGGGGGTGTGGCCGAGAGGCTTCTATGGCGTGACTGTTGGGTCTGAGGGAGAAAGGTGGAGCGTGGTTGAAACAATGGCAACTGTGCAAACCATACTGTACATTAAGATGGAGCCAAAGCCTCAAGATCCCCCCCTGGTGGTCATAAACCCTGCCTCCTCCAGGTTTGTGTATGGGACATGTTATTACAGCAAGATGAGGATTTAAACCACTGGAGAGAAGAGAACAGGAGATTTTCTCACAAATGTCAGAATCAGTTGCTCTGGACAGTTTCTGTAACTTTTCCTTCAAGTCCCCTGATAAAACGTCTGAGTGAGTCCAGAAAACACAGCAGGAAAATGTCTGGAAAACCGTGAGCGAGTGTTCGCAAAACTGGAGGAACACAAGTATGTCAGAGTGACAAAGAGGAGCCATACGGGCAGAAGACGCAGACATTAACTCGGAAAGACGATGAGATCCAAGAGCTTTTGGCTATAAGAGCCAACATGGTGTCAATGTGAGCTCGCAGTGAAACTTGTGCTTCATGTCCGGCCTCCTGCTGCTCGACGTCTGAATGTTCCAGACATTTTCCTGTTATTGTGAATCTCCTGCTGCGTTCTTCATATGTGAGAGACACACTTTAGAAAATGTCAGGACACGATTTAGGGACATTTCCCAGAGTTCAGTCTGAAACTGAAAAGCTCAAATGTTTGAATGTTGTGGGAAATGCTGAGTTTATCCAAAATCACGTGTGTTGTGATTTGTTGCTAAACAAATAAATACAATTGAACAGCGCTTAGTTTTAAAGAGCCAAAAATCACATATATGATCACTGAAGGAACAGATTCACACACACCCACAGACAGTTTGCATGTTGAGGCACAGGAAAACAGAACGGTACCTGTCTGCAGACTGAGGAACCAGTTTCTTCCACTTGGCTATGAGGCCTTTTGCAACTTCTCCAGCGATTTCATGTTTCCTGAACGAGTTCACAGCCTTTCCCACTCCGGTTTCCTACAAGAGAACAGAGCCGAGAGAGTCCATGGACACAGATTGTCATTATTTGCATTGCATTTGTTTTCAAGCCTAGATTAACTGGTTTTATTTAAAACAATTCACGAGTTTTACACCTAAACTTCCACTGGTACATATCACATTTAATTTTACTTTCAAATCTTGGCCAGCTTCAAAGAGTGAGCAAAGCATCTTTGTTCCCTCTCGTCTAACATGGCAGTCTAGGTTGAATGCATTGCTCAAGAGCACTTTCAACTATTTCACCACTGCAGCTTTAGTTTCCCTTTTTGTGTTTGTAAATCAAAAGGATTAACCATGAATCAATCAACAGATATTTACCACCAGTATGTCCACAGTCATGGGAAGTTCCCCGAGTCGTTTGAGCGTCTTCAGTAGCTGCGAAAGAGAGAACGACTATATGAACAATTTAAAAGAGGCATTAAAGTGGATGTATAAACCTGACGTACACAGTTAATTCCACAGCGGATTGCTGCTCTGGTTTAAATTAAAGGATGAGATGTCATTTAAATTCAATATTTATCGAAATGTGAAAAAGGTTATAGCAGATATTTTGTTAGAATCTGTTTCAGAAAGACTGAAGATAAGAATCCTTATTCTGGTGATAACTACGGGTTGAGAGACATCGGACTGAGAGATTCATACATTTATCAAGAGCATTAGATTTGTCTCAGGAGGTTTGTTTTCATTTACCTTTGTTTGTCTGATAGTTAGCAGAGTTCCTCAAAAACTACTGGACGTATTACCACAAAACTCTGTGGGAAGCGACTGAAGGCTTCCACAGGTTGCCTCTCGTGTTTGGAAGGGGGGGGGGGGGGGTCAGCTGCAGCATGACACTTCACCACTAGATATCACTAAATTCTACACACTGAACCTTTAAGGAACTGATAAGAATGCATGTGTGCGATTAGATGAAGCTTCATTGAACGTGAGGGGAATGTTCTATTCCTAAACGTCCCTCTGGATCAACAAAGTATCTATCTATCTATATTATCTAATCTTAAGTATCTGTAAAGCTGATGGAGCATTTCTACCTATGAGAATGTTGTTGTAGAAGTTGTAAACTTGACCATTTTATCTGAGCTGTGTATGAAACACTTAGTGCTGCCTCACACACACACACACACTGAGGGATGTCGTGGCCTAAAGGGGCAGAGGTGTAATAATACAAAATAAAAAATAATCAGTGAGCCGTGACTCCACTGTATTATGTTATTATAGACAGCGTTACTCCTAGAAACCGGATTAAGGCTCATGTTGACCCACTTCACTGATCATAGCTGCTTTGTTTGATTTCAGCTCAGAAAGTAAACAAAGGAAACGTCTCAGATCAGCCACTGGCATCAACGTCTGCGCCCACAGAACAAATCAAAGTGTTTGAACAGCAGACGTGCGAGCGGCGACGAGCACGTTGTGCTGCAGCATCACTTCACATCACCGGTGTGACATTAGAGGCCTGGAGACTCCACTATAACGCTGCCTAGCTCGATGCTAACAGCTACTGAGGCTACTTCCCCATCAGACCAGTCAACGCTGAGCTTCGTGTTGTTATTTTTTTCCCACATGTGACAGTAAACACGTGCACGTGAGCTGCAGCTAGCACGCACTAATGTTTGCTAACAGCTGAACAACAACGTTATTACGAGTTAAAACCCCTTCATTAGCATGACGTCCACACGACGCCTTCACGGGCCGTGGGACAGGACGGAATCACAACGTGTTACTTTCGTGGCGACTCCAATTCAAACTTGATTCAAGAGGTTAAATTATCGTTTTCAACTTTTCCCTGTTTTTAAACTTCACCATTTAAGGGTGTCAGGTGGCCCCAACAAATACTAGTTAAGAGATATGTGATTGTATTGATGGGGAATCTTAAGTTTCAATTATCCCTGTGTAGGTCTGACCCATATTTTCCTCGAGGTTATCTTAAGTATTCGCAATATTTTAAGGTTTTTATATTCTCTTAGCCAGGTACTAAGTATCTTGGATTCTCTATATGACAGCTTTAACTATATCTAATATATATATATTATTAGGATTCAATGTATTATCCTGTGACGATAATGTGCACTTCAATCCTGGCTTTGAATTTATACTTTTATTTGACCTAAAACCAGATTGAAAACTTTTTTGATAGCAAGAGCCTTTAACTAAACTATTTTACAAGCTTGTGACATCATTGGGTTATTTAATCATTTAACACTGCATATATATTAGTGTTATTTTTATTCTGCAACTTATTTTAAAATGTTCATACCTATATCCTTTTCCTTTCTTTAAATCTATTTACCTCTGTCAATCTTCTCTTTTTATCTCTTTGGTTTTGCTTTTAATTTATATTTAACTGTGTATGAAATGTGCTTAATATATAAAACTTGCCTTTTGAACACATCTATGGGACTATTTCGCTTTGGGACATTTCCACTCTTTCTTTGACATTTTGTAATTGTCTGCAGATACTGAGATTAAAGATAATTCTCAAAAACCATCTGAGAATCTACTCCAGTTGTTTTAAGATTTCTGTGCTTAGTTTTAATGACTTTAAAAAAGAGCAATTTGGCGTCAAAGGCTTTGTGATTTTGTGATTGTAGCTGCGGGCCCTGAACGCATCATTTAAAAACCGTCTCGGCCGGCTTCGTTTGTTCCTCCGGAGACGATCCGCTATGTCCGGGGAGACGCTCGGTGCTATAGCCGGGAAACGGTCCGCCTCCCCCGGCTCTGTCGTTACCTTTCTCGGCTCCTGGTTCTCCTGGAGCCGCGACTGAAGTCTGTCCACCGCTTCCAGCAGCTCCTCCGCCATGTTTACTGCTGGTACCGTCTCCCGGAAACTACTTCATCCGGACTGAACACAGGCGAACAAAGAGGAGGTTCCGCCTGATTTAGTGACCGCCACCAAGCTTTTCAATTCCGATTAAAAT
Source organism: Platichthys flesus (assembly GCF_949316205.1). Taxonomy (NCBI): domain Eukaryota; kingdom Metazoa; phylum Chordata; class Actinopteri; order Pleuronectiformes; family Pleuronectidae; genus Platichthys; species Platichthys flesus. The sequence continues at coordinate 2,683,932 of NC_084961.1, forward strand.
AAAGATAATAAAAAGCTTCAATGTGCGAATCCAAGAATTCGGTTTCTAATTTAAAAGGAAAAGCTGAAGTTTGTCCTTTAAAGTGAAGACGAGTGAAAGGAGGAAGCACGTCACCACGCAGGAACACCTGTTCATCCGACGTCACTGAAAAACGCTGATTTAGTCACATAGCCCGGATCCGGTGGTTAGTGTCAATGTCAGATGTAATGGTCCCACATTAAAGTAAACTTTCCTTTATGTCTTTCTTATTGGCCTAAGCACATGTTAAATGTTAGATGTTACATGTATGTAACATCTAACATGTTCAATCCACCACACAAACAGCTCATCACTTTTAATGCTATATAACATAACATGACATTTTGTATTGTGAGACTTCTATTAATCCTTACTACTAGTAGTAGTACTACTATACTACTATTAATAATAATAATAAATATAATAATACATTTTATTTATGAAGCACTTTTCTTAACATAACACATTTTATTCATAAAAGGATAAAACAACCATAAAACAAAAATATCATGATGAAAAATATGTAAATTAGATACTACATTTGAATAAGTGATAATGGATCTATGGATGATTATTTGGTCCTAAACAACATGGACAACAGGGTGAACTTTTGAGTTTTGAGCCATAACTTGGAAAATGTCATTCTAAGTAACTAGTTCAAGTGAAAATTATGTTTAAGTCAACATACTTACTTTTATTATTGTTTTGAATGGAATAAAAATTAATTCTTCCACATATCCCCCCCCCCCCCCCCCCCCCTCAAATAAACAACTTGAATCTTGAATCTGGACTGGACATGTTAATGTAATAACATGTATATATTTATTTTATTTCACATGCTAATCTATAAATATATTATAAAAAACACATGTTTTGAATCCACTCGTCCTGACTCGGGATGAGAGTTTCTACAGGTTTGTTGTTGTGAGAAAAAGGGAATAAACAAGATCAACAGTCAAATAAAAACAAATCTAACACCTGAAACCCTGAGGCGGCTGACGGGATTGGAGGCGAAGTGAGCTGCCCTCTTTTGGGGATATTTTTGGAGGGGAGGGCCCCGAGGCCTGCCTGTATTTGGAGATGGAGGTGGAAGCCGGAGGTGGGAGGTGAAAATGGCAGAAGAGGGTGTGATGGGAGGTCAGGGAGGCAGTGCTGGAGCTTTATGGGAGGGGGGGGATGGGGTTGTGATCATACGTCACAGCTTTGGTTGGGACCCTGATTTCCTCCCCTGTGATTCTGACCCACACCTACACACACATACACATACACACACACCCACAGCACTCGGACAGAGGACGGAGTGACGAGGCAAAGAGAAACCTGTGAAAGAACAACTGCAAAGAAAAAGAAAGAAAGTTGAACAGAATCCAAAGAGAGAAGTCAAGAAAGCATCAGACAAGAAGAAGAGCAAGACCCGGGGAGGAGAAAGAGGTAAAAGACATGTCCCTTCAAAGCATTAACTTGTTGTGGTATTAGTGCAACTTAAAACTCTCTTTTTTCCTTTTTAAATCCCTTAAATCTCCCAGTTTTTATTGAGAAACTGCAAATAAAGAAGCACACGTCTCGTGGCATCATCATGTTAAGCAGTTATTTACAGTAATATTTATTGAATGGTTGAATGGAAAGAATGTGAAGCAGTTGGCAGCTGCTGTCGGGATATCACTTTATGGCTGAGGGTGTAAGTCTTTAAAGTGAAATAGACACACACACCCACACATACATGTTGTGTGGGTCAGCACCTATAAATACACTCTTGAGATAAGAGGTGCTGTGCAGGGATCAGAGTGGTGTTGTGTGTGTGTGTACATGTACAAAATATGTACACACATCGGTGCAAAGAAACCGAAATCCTGTCGCCTGGTTTACTCTGACCAACATGTCCAGGTTCCACACGCAGCTGTTCAAGGTGAAAAAGGGTTTTAAAGCAAGTCAACACTTCCTTGGCAACAAATAGACATTAGACGAGACACAATTAGTGACTTGCTAGTGAATATATTTACAGGATTTAGTTGTTAAAGACGAAGATATTTGTTTCAGACACTGGAGGAGACCAAACATGGAGCTTAAAGAGCAGGAATATAAGATGCACAACTAGAAATATTGGTTCTCTGGACATTTCGTGAAAAGCGTCACAATTACAACGTACAAATGGGACAACCTAAGGCAGCTATGATGGGAATTGTTCCACAGAGTCCGACAACCAGAGTGACAACATTCTCATGTCTGTTTGCTGTTGAACCCTTGAGCCAGGAGGGGATTAGCTTATTTTGGCATGAAACCTGGACACAGGGGACAACAGTCGACATGGCATCAGTTTTTTCATTTGTAAGTTTCGAGAATGTGTTTTCTTCTCTGCAGTCACAAGGTCTCGCTCAGTCCAGAGAAATCCAGAAGGAGTGAGGTGAAGCTGATTCATCTGCAGAACATGTGATCGACCATCTGGGTCAAACCGCTATTTCTGTCCGGCTGGATCGTAGATTTCAGAGTAATCTATTACATTCTATGTGTGTGCATACGAGGAACTTGATTTGGAATTATATTTTTGATGTCACGTGGAATTCATTTAAGGTTGAAGGAAGTACTGAAGAAAATATTAAGTGGAAGAGGAAGTGGAAGGAAACTTGTATCTGATTGTTTTGATGTCTGCTGCTCTGAAGCATCCACACAGAACAGGAGCTGGAACCAGTTCAGAGTGTGGTTCAAGGTCTGCAGATCGGTTTCAGCACCAATCAGCGTTTCTCATTACTTGTTGTGTTGAATCCAGATTAGGCAGTGGTGGATTTGTGGAGGAGAGACATATAGATGTGGCTCGGCAGCTCCTGAGGCAGGTTGAACATCCTGAACAGTGATGGTTCCTCCAGAAGCTGCGGGGGGGGGGGGGGGCTGTGATGTTCTTCAGGCGCGTCAGTACCACTGAGTTTCTTGTGGAGCGGCATGATTGTGGTTGAGGAGAACAGAGGATATTATTTTTTTGTGAACCTGGTTCTTTCAAATTCTTGTAAAATGACAGTTTGAAATATTCAACAGTCAGCAGTGTTAGGGTCATAGAAGAAGAAGAAGAAGAAGAAGAAGAAGAAGAAGAAGAAGACAGTAAAATGATCCATAAACGCTCTAAGATGATTTAATGCGCTTTTTTCAGGACACCATTAAGACTGACTTGTTTTTAGAGAAGGTTGTGTTGTTGGTTACAGTTTGTTTCTCAATGATGATGCTGATGGTGGTAGTGGGGCTGGGTGGGGCTGAGGTCTGGTTCCCAGTTTGGTGGATGACGGAGCAGCTGCTCTCTTTATTAACCTTGGTCCCAGATATTTCCGACTGACCCCGGCACAGTGAACATTATTTCAGTGCCAGGGAATCACCGGCTTCTCACTTCTGAAACGTCACCGAAGCTCGGATCTCACTTTTCACACACATTATTTTCACTAGTGTAAAGTTTCTGTGTACAGTTGATCAACTTACTTTTCTCATGAAGCGTTTTATTCTACTTTAAACTTCTATTTCTCACTCATTATTTCAGTGGGATGACTAGAAATGAACAGAAATGACTTTGATTATGTGTAAATCGACAAAATGAAAACTGAAACCTAAAGAAAGTGCAGAGTGTCTGTTATTCTGTTGAGAAAAAGTTGACAACATATACATTTTATATTATTAATTAATGGATCCCGTGTTCATTATTAAACTTCTCACATGTAGACACAAGATTTATTCAAACACATTTTAATCACCTTCCTGCTCCATCACTGAACTGACCTCCTCTGGCTCTGTGTGTGTGTGTGTGTGTGTGTGTGTGTGTGTGTGTGTGTTTGTGTGATCGTATCACTTGGGCTCTCAGACCAATCCCCACCTGTGTGCAGTGTTTTCATGCTCCATGTCTCTGGATCATGTGACGTATCGAGGTATCACAGCGTCCAGGCTGCTGCACGTTGCTGTTTTAAAGGGGATTGCCACATCCTCAGCAGCCAGTGCCCCCCCCCCCCCCTTTCTCCCCCCCCCCCCCCCCCCCCTCTTCATGCGACACCCACAGCAGCTGCTGCTTGGTCCTGAACGATCGTGTGTCCTGTCCATGTGTGGAGCCTGGTGGCCTGCCAGCCAATAGGAGCTATTTAAAAAAGGGCCATGTCCTGCGGATGACGAGGGGGGGGGGGGGATATGTGAGGTCACTGTCTCTGAGCTCAGAGAAAAGGTTTCCCACTAAACCTACAAGACAACCTGATTAATAAATCAAAGGCTTCAACAGGAGCAAGATGATTTGAACAGAACCCGCAGGTGTTTAAATCATAAGGTTTCTTTTATTTTGATGGGGAAAACTTTTTGCAAATGAGTTTGACTGATGAAAACAACTTCGGTTGTAATCTCCAAAAGTTGTTTTTTGATTTCCACAGTTCTGGATTCTTGGCAGACAAGTTGCATATAATTGAAAAGAAAAACAAGCTCACAGTCTTGTAAATGTTCATATGCACAAGAACCTTTCATATTTTCAAGTTTTGTTTTGGACCTAATGTGAATCCAACAGATACACGACCGAAACCCAGAAAACAACATTTAAGATTCATGTTATTGTCATTCAGACAAAACACAGTAGAAAAAAATGACCTTGTGTTTGTTTCTTAAAGCTTTATCAAATAAAAATGAGATATACACCATTTATATTCATTTCGTTAAATCCAGGAAACACCGTGCACAGCTCTTCTCCCCTTTGTTTTCTCGGGACCTGGGTCACCCTGTGCACATGTGACCCCCCCGCTCTGCTCCGGGATGCTCTGGTTTGCAGAGCTCGGCTCATTGCGAGCGTGAACCAGATTCCCCAGTTGCTCTGTGGGTGACTCCACAGCGATGAATGCTGGGAGGGACTTCAAACCACAAACCCCGACCCTGAGCTCAGCCTCGTTTCAGGACGGCTTCTCGAAGGACACACACACCTGTCCCTCAACCCGACAGACACACAGCTCATCTGTGATTCATTGTTCTGTTGTGTTGTGTTGTGTGGGATTAACTCAGTAATGTGCATCTGTCAGTGTTGATCAAGAGAGAAACATTTACTCTGAACAGATTTCTCTTTCAAACTCTTAAACATATAAAGACACATAAGAAAGAGATAATAAAACTTCTCAAAATCCACTAAAACATGTAAATAAAGTTTCTTATTAGAGTGATTCTTATTATAAGCAATTGGGATATTGTAGAACACACAATTCTCTTCCAAAGAAAACGTTGTGTCTCTGTTCTTAAATAAAAAATAGAGTGTTTGTCTTTCTCTCTCCTCCAGGTGCTGTGTGCTGTGTTGAAGTGAAACCACCAACGAAATCTCAAACAAACCAATTCTACCAGTTTGTCCACCAGAGTGTGTCTTTCTGCTCCGAGGAAGACGAGGACAACACACAGCTACAGCATCCAGACATCAGCTGTCTCTGTTATAGAAGTGAACCCGAGTCTCTGTCGGTCAACTCAGTCGATTCATTTATAGTCAAACATTGACCTACGTTAATCTAGACTCAAACTCAAACGATGGCCCCCAAGAAGAAGGCCCCTCGTCAGAAGAAGCCCGCCCTGGAAACCATCTCTCAGGTGACGGAGCCCACCACAGACCAGCTGAAGGTGGAGAGCCTGGGCGATGGAGTGGTGGTGATGGACAGCGGCGTGAAGAAGATCGAGCAGATGGCGGCGCTGGACATCGCTCAGCTGAACAGCCTCAACCTGCCGCTGCCGCTGCCCGTCATCAAGCCCGGGGAGAGGGGCCTGGGCCTGGGCAGCGAGCTGACACGGCCCCTGCACGGCAACGCTGTGCTGGAGGAGCTCAGCAAGATGCGTCAGGAGAAGTAAGTTCTGACGTGAAGTCCAGCTGCACGGTCACAGGCTCAGGGTTGTTACTTCACCACGTACTCTTCCTGCCTCAGGTTCCTGACCGACCTGGAGCTGGCCTCCAAGACGAAGGCCTTCGACGTCCACAAACTCGTCATCTCGTCTGTGAGTCAGTACTTCAGAGAGATTCTGGCCAAAGATCCCGGCATGAAGCGCCTGGAGCTGCCGTCGCTCTCCCCTCTGGGTACGACATCCATTCACACTGCGTCCACACGGGAGGGGGTTTTAGTGAAGAGACTAATAATTGATTAATCCGATCTTTAAGGTGTTAATCTTTGCCAGAGCTGGTGTCTCCTTCACAATAAATGCACAAACTTTATTCTAAGATCTAATCAGGATCCAAGACTGTTTAAAGAAACCAAATAAGTTTATGGACAGGGTTTGTGACCTTTATGGAAACCAACCACCAGGGGGCAATGAAAACGATATAATTTACTTTTAAAGTCTGGAAAAGAACAATCAGTTGCAAGAATTTAACTCTTTTGGCCACAGAAGTTTAGTTTCTCACTGAAACCGGGGTGAGAGATGAGGGTTTGGCGTCAGTTGTTCAGTCTGTGGTCTCTCTCCGTCTGCAGGCCTGGCCAACGTCATCACCTTCGCCTACCTGGGTCGCGTCCACATGTCCCTCTACACCATCGGCTGCACCGTCTCCGCCGCCGCCACCCTCCAGATCCCGCAGCTCCTCAAGATGTGCATGGACTTCCTGCTGGCCGAGCTCAACGTCCAGACCTGCGTCTACATCTGGAACATCGCCGCCGCCTACAGCCTGAAGCCCGTGTGCGACGCCGCCCGCCGCTTCGTGCTGGAGAACTTTGTGCAGTTCTCCGAGACGCCTCTGTTCACCCAGCTGACTGTGGAGCAGATCTCCGCCTTCCTGCAGGACGACTTGCTGGTGCTGCCCTCGGAGGTCATGGCCTTCCAGGTCAGAGGTCACATTTTGTCTGTAAAGGTCAACGGTGGAAATCTGCAACAGAATATTAGGGCTAAAATAGGAGACACAAACATTTCCTAATGAGTTACAGCTTGTGCATCCATCAGAATAAGTCATAGCTGCCGTTGAACCTGGTTTCACAAACTAAACTCAAAGTCCTCAGCTCAGAGGTTCTTTGACCTGAATGATACAAACTCTTCACTTCTTGTGTCCAAACTGAGGAACATCAGATCTTCATCGTCGACCCTTCGGCTATTTTCATCAGGCCCTTAAAACAGACCCCAGACCAGCTGTTCAGAACCAAACACAGAGCCACGACTCAAAGGCCGGCCCCTGCAAGGCGACTGTGAGCAGAGACCAAGTATAACTCCCACTGTCTGCAAGAGGAGAGCTGTGCATATTAATACAGGACTGCAGGGTGGACCCAAATAGACAGACAGCTGAGGGACGGAGAAGACGCAGAGGCTCTTTTTATAAACTGATCCGATGGAACGCTTCATTTGGTCAGGTTTTATTTAAATACATACTCAATTTAACCCAATTAAAAACCAGCTTCAAGGCAACATTAGCTCTGTAAAATACAAACAATATATAAAATTATCGTTGAGAAATATGTATTTAACGTGTTCAATGATCCAAGTCCCCTTCACCAACATGGAGGAGGCAGGGTTGATGACCTATGCTGCTGCCAGCCACCAGGGGGCGATTGAAATGCTTTGGCTTCACTTCACAAAAATATTTAGATTTTTTTATTTAAATCAGAATCAAAAACAGGAATAAGAGTAAAAAAATTACGAGTCTCTCTCTCTCTCTCTCTCTCTCTCTCTCTCTCTCTCTCTCTCTCTCTCTCTCTCCAGCTCGCCATGAAGTGGCTCGACTTCGACGCCTCTCGTCAGACTCACGCCGCCGAGCTCCTGGGTCACGTTCGTCTGGAGACGATCCCGGCCAGCGAGCTGGTGAGTCAGATCCAGCCGGTGCCCCGCATGATGCTGGACCCTCAGTGTCACCGCCTGTTGGTGGACGCCATGAACTACCACCTGCTGCCCTACCAGCAGAACACCCTGCAGTCCCGACGCACCCAGGTCAGAGTCGGTCAGCAGACTCTGCTCACCATCGGAGGCCGTCCGTCGCTCACCGAGAGGGCCCTCAGCCGGGAGGTGGGTGTGGTCTTGGTGTCACATGTCTATGTATGCTTATAAGAAAATCCCCCAGTGACCTTTGACCCCGGTGTCCAGGTGCTGTGGAGGGACCCTCGTGAGGGAGGAGCCTCCTGGCGTCACCTCACTCAGCTGCCGGCGAAGAGCTTCAACCAGTGTGTGGCTGTGATGGACGGTTTCCTGTACGTGGCCGGGGGGGAGGACCAGAATGACGCCAGGAACCAGGCCAAGCACGCCGTCAGCACGCTCAGCAGGTTCGACTGAAGGACACGGAGCAGGAATCATTAACAGTAACAACAACCGTGTCACTCACAGGTTGTTCGATTTGCTTGACCCCTTAATCTAACCCTGGTTCTGGGGCCTCAGGGCCAAAGTGAGCTGCTGGGGCCCATGAAACCTCTTCCAGTGAGGAAGGGCCGGTTTGCAGCTGGTTCCTAGTCACGAACCAGCAAAGAACTGGCTCCCAACCATAACAACTGGTTAGACTCCAACACTTTACTGGTCTAGAAGAAAGAACCCAGAGCATCATATCTACGAGCTGGTCCAAGTAGGAAGCAGCTCGTAGTTATGAGCTTTATCCAAAATCAAGGTCCAGGGAGATGATTCCCCAGGAGAGGAGCTCGAGAACTGAGCTTGTGTTGTCCTCACACTGCTCTAAACTCCACTCTTCTCTTTGCCTCCATCAGATACGACCCTCGCTTCAACACCTGGCTCCACCTGGCCAGCATGCGTCAGCGCCGCACCCACTTCTCCCTGGCTGCCAGCGGCGGCCGCCTCTTCGCCATCGGAGGCCGCAACGTGGAAGGTCTGCTGGCCACAACCGAGAGCTACCTGCCCTCCTCTAACACCTGGCAGATGCGTGCACCCATGGAGGTGCCCCGCTGCTGCCACTCCAGTGCCACCCTGCTGTCCGGGGACATCCTGGTGACTGGTGGGTACATCAACTGCGCCTACTCCCGCTCTGTGGCCTGCTACAACATGGAGACCGATACCTGGAGCGAGAAGGCCTCGCTGGAGACTCCACGTGGCTGGCACTGCTCCACCACCCTGGGAGGGAAGGTGTACGTGGTGGGAGGCAGCCAGCTCGGGCCTGGTGGAGAGAGGGTGGATGTGGTCTCCGTAGAGGTCTTCTCTCCGGAGAGTGGAGCGTGGGGCCGGGCCGCCCCTCTCCTGCTCGGGGTGAGCACCGCCGGCCTGTCCCCACTGGTCGACAAGCTGTACCTGCTGGGAGGCTGGAACGAGGCGGAGAAGCGCTACAAGGCCGCCGTCCAGAAGTACGACCCGGCCACTGACAGCTGGTCCATGGCCGAGGATCTGCCCGAGCCCACGGTGGGAGTGTCCTGCTGCACCCTGACCCTGCCGCCGCGCCACGCACCGCGCCGCCAGCAGCACCGCAACACCCCGGCCAGCGAGGAGCAGCAGCAGGCCGCGAGGAACCGCAGCAGAGAGAGCAGCGTGGTCCCATCACAGAGCATCACTGCATAGAGGAACCAGAGAGAGACTCCAGGAGAGGGGGGGGGGGTTCAACCTCAGGAGAACATCTGGATTAGAGCTGCAACCAATGATTATTCAAAGTCTGGGTTAAAAGTTCTATTTTTTCATTAGATGGTTTATTGTTAACCAAGAATAATAGAATAATAAATGTTCAAAGACAATCAGTTTAAAATTATGAACAGAGGAAAGTGATATTCCAGCTTTAGCCAGAGAACAATGAAGCTTTTCAGAGTTTTCCATCAAAAACAATGAAAGAATTGATAAATGAGAACTGATTATTCTGTTTCAGCTCTAATCTGGATCATGTCTGCTCTTTTTTCTGTTAAGGCCGAGAAGGAAAAAAATCTCTTATTTAGAAAACAATTTGACTATTTTCCAGACACTTCATTGACGTAGTGATAAAGTTTTGCAATACAAAAAATATCTAAATAAAGTTTGCTAACATGAACCAGAATAAACCACTGGTCCCATTGGAACAAGTGACAAAGTAAAAGCCAAAGTTTTGAGTCTAATGTGAATGAAGAGTTTGTTTTATTTCCTTTAAAATCAACTTTTCATCTATAGAAGTAAAAATGTGTTTAGAAGTTGCACAGTCACAGTTTTTGGTTTAGAAACATGTTAATAGATTTGGTCCTGAATCCTTCAGACAAGTGATTTTCATGATTTCTGTTTGGGAGCAAAGTTAAAATCAACACATCTGAGCAGAGCTATGAAACGCTGCTGTACCAGAGCTGCCAGACAGAAAAGAGAGCTTCATGATCTCAGGAGGTTTTCGCGGTGAAGGGAACCAGACGAGGGAGAGAGGTGGATGAGGGATGAGATGCAGGGTGGAGCAGGTGCAGGTGGGGAGGTGATGGATGGAGGAGGAGGAAGAGTAGGAGGAGGATGGGAAGATGGGAACTGTGGCGGTTTGTGTTAGAGCGGGTTTGGGTTGAACAAACATCGAGACAACTGTGAATCCACCAGCTGCTTGTGTACAAAGATGTAACTAAGTGTTTGTGAGGAGCGGCTGTGATAGTGTGTGTGTGTATAGTGTGTGTATGTGAAAGTGAACCGGGTGAATGACAGGAGTGTGTGGGTGTAACAGGAAATAAGCCAACAACAATAATGATTCTCTTTAGCAAACTTTAAATATTTATCACGAGAAAAGCAGCAGTGAACAAACCTTTTATTTATTTAAAGCAGGTCTGTCAGAAGTAGTGAAGCTTGATTGTGATAATACAAAAAAATTAGCTGTAGTACTTAAAAAGAAATGTTTTATAACTGAGATTAAGATTAGAGATGAATTAGAACACCAGAAGTGAGGATTCAAAAAAATGTTTCGCTTCATCCCAAATTGTACCTTCTCAATGAAACTCAATTTAAAATCTAATTTTGATTTAAAAACCTGAAGAAAAATGTACAAATTGAGGAAATAAAAATGTGGGAATTCATCTGTTTGTGCATTAAAACATTTGCCTCCTGAAGAATTTTTACTGAAACTAAGACACTTCCACCTGAAGAACCAGTGAGACTCCAGCAGGGGGAGCTGAGGAGCAAATAGTGACAACCATCGATCATCAGTCTCATCTGATTGGCTCAAACCCTCTGTGTTGGTTTCCATGTCGGTGCTGTTGATCCCAGTGGAGTTTCACTGAATAAATTCAATCAAATCAAAACACCCAACCCTTCTCTGCTTTTTTTATTCACCGAGACAGACTGTGCCGCTGGGAAATGTGGTTTGAGCCCAGAATGAGGCTTGAACCTGCCTCATTCTGTTCAGGTTTTGGTTTATTTAATGAGAAAGTTCAGGTGTTTTTCCAGCTCTTAGTAAAAAGGCACAGGTGGAGTTTTTCAGACTTTGCTCAGGAGGATTTTCCCTTCGAGGTAAGAGAGGCTGGAAACACTGACTACTGCCATGTTTCATTAAAAGAAACACTGCCAGTTTTATGAGAGAGCGCCCCCTGCAGTCACAGATGGGGATACATTTTATGGCAAGTGGTTCTCATGACCAATTCTTCTCCTTGAGGGTTTGCAGAGGAGCTGCCTCACACACGGGACAGATTTAACTGAGCTGCGTGTCTGGACTGTCGGAGGAAACCTGAGTGTTCGACTGTGAGACACATTTTAGGTATTTTAGATTTTAAAATTCAAACATTTCCCCAAATTTCTGGCTGTTAACGATGAGAAAAGCAAATACGAGACAAACTGTTCAGAAATGTCCTGTACATGCTTTTATTGTGAAATTATAGGCAGTGGAAGATTCAGCATTTTGCCCCAAACTTGATTGAACGTCAGGATTTCAGCTCCTATTTAAAATCTTAACGTTGGGTTATATTTCTTCAAAGTCCTCTTCGTTTGTGAATTTAACTACACTAGTGAAAACCTTGGAGTAACAACACAAGACCAACTTGTCTTTTTTTACCTTTTTATTACTTTGTTATAAACAAGATGAAAAGGCGGTCCTTTACTTCCCGGGGAGGATGATGCCGTCATACTGAAGGAAAAGAAAGAGGAGCAGGTTAGAGGCTGAGGTTTAATGTTCAGGTTGACATGTGACAATATCCAACATCACTGATTGTTATCATAAATCCAGGAAACCTTTGATTCACAATAGTGTCAGTGTTGGTTTTGTAGACTCATGGATGAGCGAGAGCATCGCAGAGACTTTACAGGAGCTGGAGTTACTACTGAACATCTGGAACCAGGTCAACCTTTCCCTCTATGAATCACATTTGAAATGCGTGCACTCACTTTCTGCTGGAACCAGCGCATGGCCTCCTCTTTGCGGATGCGGTGCCTGAAACCGATGCGGCCTGTTTTCCGCTTCTTGTCTGCGATGCTGAAGCCGGGTCTGCCCAGAACCTGAGAGCAGCGAGAGGACGGAGACGCTCAGAAAAAGAATCAACTGAACATTTCACCTTTTTTAATGAAACCACCTCGGCTGTCGATCAGACATCTACCTCAGTGTCTTCTTTTGAAACTGTTTGATTGCTTTTATTCATCAATTATGTCATTTACTTACTTTTACGTTCTGAGGCCTAATGGAATTACATTTAGTACATTTGTTTACATGTACATTTTGTCCCAAAGGGTAATTGAGAAAATAGTAGATTGGGAAATTACCATGAATGTTAATGCTGATAAATTTCTTTTAAAAAAGGTAATTCAGGCGTTTCTGATCTCAAGTTCTCCTAAAGCAACCATCTCCTTTATTCAACAACAATATTTTAAGTCAGGAATATGTTTGAAGTACTCTGTCTTAAGTCTTTCACGTAAAACAACCCCACCACAGAGCCTCTAACAGTCAGGATCCTCTCGGGCCACTCACCACGTAGAAGTCCAGTCCGTAGATACCGATGCTGGGGTCGTACTTGATGCCCAGATCGATGTGCTCCTGGATGCCAAAGCCGAAGTTCCCGGTGTCGGAGAAGTTGTTCTTTCTCAACTCGTACTCACGCACCTGGAGTGGGGGGGGGAGAGACAGATGAAGAGATCAGATTTACAGCAACAATAGGGTCATTCACACTTGCACAACACAGCAATCTATTCAACGACTATAGAGGGAGGGGGGGGGGCATGACTCTCACCTTGAGTCCCTTCTCCAGGATCTCCTCTGCTTTGGCTCCACGGACGGTGCAGTGGACAGCGATCTTTTCATTCCTGCGGATACCGAAGGATCTCACAGTGTAGCGAGCTGTGGAGGACAGAAAACGTCAGGCCACAAAACCATAAGCTGCAGATTGTCTTCCTCCTCCCGCCATCCATCTAGTCCCACCGTGTCCCCCTCAAACTACAAATGAGCACCCACCCTTAGAGAACACTGGCGTCTGTCCTGTGAGCTGCTCCAGCACTTTGGCAGCTCGGGTGAGTCTGTCTCCGCTCTCACCCACGCAGATGTTCAGACAGAGTTTACGGATGCGAAGCTCCCGCATGGGGTTCTCCTTCTTCTCACCCTGGTCCTGGAGAACAAGGAGAAACAAGAAGCATTGAGAACCTCACACACCTGGAGGACACCACATAGAGACACTGAGAACCAGAAGGACACCACACAGACACTGGGAACCAGGAGATCATCACACACACTAGGAACATGGACACCACACAGACACTGGGAACATGGAGGACACCACACAGGGATACTATGACCATAACACTGGGAATATGGATGACACCACACAGACACTATAAACATGGACATAACACACTGGAAACATGGACACCACACAGACACTATAAACATGGACATAACACACTGGAAACATGGAGGACACCACACAGACACTAAACATGGACATAACACACTGGAAACATGGACACCACACAGACACTATAAACATGGACATAACACACTGGAAACATGGAGGACACCACACAGACACTGGGAACATGAAGGACATCTTCAGTTTGACAGTGACAGCCTATTCGCTCCGGATCAGCGGATCCCAGCACGGATCATGTCCGCAGCGTGTCACATGCCGGCCGGACATGTCTGTACATAGTCCTGCTGTTAGCATTAGCATTACAACTAGCACGATTGTGATCGGAAACAGAAATCTAAACCTCCGAACAATCAAAGGCTCATTTAGAGAAAAGGGTCGAACTTCGAGCGGAGTGCGATGCAGAGCTGAACCCGCACGAACACGGACATTAATCGGCCCCAGCCACGGGGGAGAGGTGCTGCCCGGAGGCTAGCACGTTAGCATCACTCGGTGCTCCGCTATCAACACCATCCTGTCGCGTTTACAGCGGCGATACGCGTTGAGTTCGGTGCTCGATGTTTGCGTCTAATCATCTGAACGCACGAGATCAGTTAGAAAGACGCAGCGGCGCCGATGATGGCGGATTTCTACAGTGACTTCACGTTCGATGGCCGTGGTTCGCTACTCACCGCCATGTTAGATCACTAGAAGAGGACGTGACGTTTCCGGCGACGCGAATTTATAGCACTGCGTTCACCGCAAAGGGGCTCAGGGGAAACACGGCTGGACGGCTCGATGGTTCCGGGCAATGAAAACAGAAACGTTATTACTGATAACTTTGCTTATCGGTCTGGTTACGTGAAGAAAACCTCATGTAAGTGGAGAAATGACGTAGGTGACCAGTTCACAGCTGAGGGATTGAAAGGATTTTTCATAGTTACATTAGTATTTACTTGTTTTGATGATATTTATATTTGTATTAAGTTGTCGCGGTGATACATTTTTATTTTTTGTATTTAGTTCTTATGATGATATGTTTATTAGTATTTTAATTCTGATGATATTTATGTTAATATTTAGTTGTTTTGATGACACTTGCAAACAAGTCTCTTGGAAACTGCAGAGAAAGACCAAACCCAACTCTGCAGACACACACATGTCTGAACGCGGTTACAAATAACTTTGTGGAATTTAAAAGTAATGTTGAAGTAAACAAAATTTAATCTATTCAATGTCCAACCTCAATTTCTGTTCCTCGGTTGTTTTTCAGCATAATTATCAACGTGTCAGGTGGTACAACACGTGAGGCCGGTTAGTTTTCCACCTTTTCCTGTCACTATGCATACAAATACGTGTTTGACTGCATTTTACAAGTTGAAGTTTCTGAAGTCCACAAAGCACTTCTCGGGGGTAAACTTAAGCTTGAATTGAAGTAACTGGTGATCTCTTCTTCAAATGTAATAAAAGAACAGCAGAAAAACATAGCACGCCTCCATACTGCTCCTGTAGTGTCATTCAAATTATTCTATCAAACTTGATCAAGCACACATTTAGAGATTTTAAACGATAATATCGCTGCCGACATCAAATTTCTATGCAAAGATACAGAAGATTAATGAAAATACCTAAAACCCGTCGACCTTCACTCTGTGGACCGAGTTGAACATGTCTGCTTCTGTGTTTCAGGGATAATCACAGCGGAGGTCAACAACTGGGTCAAATCTCAGCTCAAAACACAACTACATTATTTTGATAATTAGATTTTTGGGATTTCAACAAATCAGACTCGACCTCTTCAGGCAGATAAACCAGGTGGGATGAACACAGAGTTAAAAGTTGGGATAAACATGACGAGTGAAAGCGAGTTACTAAGAAGACTTTGGTCGATCCAATTGAAAGTAAAATGCAGCGCGGCAGCATTTTGACACGTGTGTCTTCATCTGAATGGCCGAAAGCCATTTTTAACCAGTTCTACAACATGTTTATGACAAGGACTTACACCTAGTGTGGCTTTAGGGCCATTGAAGACACTGGAGATTCTTCACTGAGACATTTGAACAAACTGTTCCCACGAGTGTAAAGCCACAACCCCACAGTTTGTTCCACAGACTTCAGTTAACTTATGCCATCTGAGTCTGCAGAGTTGTGATTGTGAAATGGAAACCAAACTTATCAGACACGTAAACAAACATAAGATACAGATTACCTAAAAGGACGAAACACATCTTTGAGATAATAATTCATTTAACTTTTACTTTGAGTTTTTAGTTTGGTCCACGGAAAATTCTTTGAATGCTGCCAAGTTATTTCAGAACCCATTGATTATCAGTTTACAGGGGGAAGGACCTTTCAGTAAAATATAATCTACCTTTTACGTTCCAGTTCTAGTTTAATGATTTATTAAATATACTAAATGTGATTGTTGTCCTGTATATCTGTGAACGCGACTCAGAACTGAAACATTAATGTTGAAAAACACTTTTTTAAACCTCAGGCTTTCCTTCAGGTGTGAAACTGGTACCAACAGGTTTTTTTAAGAGGCGCCAAAAAGGTCATAAAATGCTAACGTGAACCTATGGAAGAGGCACAGGTACAACAGGTGAGGCAGGTGACACTTAACATATTCTTGAGGCATTGAAACTTGCTGGCTAATAACCTGCTTCATCCCCCTCTGGAAATATACTCTGTCTAAAATCTGTCCCCCAGTACTTTATTCATGTCCTTCTTCCGTGTCGCATTGGAAAAGGGTCTACAGAGACATCTTCAGTCAAAAGTAAATGGAAGCCATTTAATGTCCAACCCTTAATATCTGTTCAATCAGACGTGTCAACAGGTGGGACAACAGGTGAGGCCGGTACGTTTTCTACATTCTTCTGTGAACACCGTCCATTGGTGGAAGAAGACAGCTTCGACGCCGAGGCCCTAAATTAGTGGAGGGACAAACCGGAGGAAGGGGTCGTGAGGAGGCGTCGACTTGTTCAGAGATAAAAAGGCAAACAACAGGCGATTCAGACACCAAGAGAAGAGGACAAACATCTGTGAGCTGCATACAACCGGTGAGACAAAACACATATACTTTTTTAGATCTGTCTTGAAAATACAGCATTCTATCGTTCCATCAAATTTCTGAAATGCGGTTTTGGACGATGATCTCTGGCTTTATCAAGAGCAGTTAATGAAGTAAGCTGAGAAAAAGAAAAAGAAAAAAAAAGGGTTTTATTTTATTACAACACAATTGTCCTGCCGTCAAACGTATTTTACACATTGAGAGATTTTCAAAATCAAATTTCTATATAAAGATATAGAAGAGTCAAGGCCCAAGCGGCCACTCCCTAAAATGACTAATGACCACAGCATGTTCACGTTTTTCTTTTAATTTAAGACTTTTAAATATACAAATAAAGATTTAAATAGGAATAATTTATTTAAAAAAAACGTTCAAATAAAACCATTTTCAGGTAAGTAAAAAAAGAGTGTAACGACTATTGAAGGCGTTGCAACTTTCTACACTTTATTTAATTTTGCAAGTGTTCAGTCCATGTAAAATCTCAACTAGTGTCTAAATACTTTGAAGAGATGTTTGTACTGTATATTTAAAATGAAGAGTGTCGTAGCGATGGTCCAGCAGCGTGATGCAAAGAATTTAAATTGCCCTGAACTCCAGGTCCAAACATGTTGGGTCATGATGAATCATTTTACTTTAGATCCACTTAGGTTCTATAACTTTCGAGGTTAAAATCAAGTTTTACTAGTTGTGATACAAAAACAAAAAACTAAATTTGAATTTTGGAAACCATTTTAATTCACCTGTATTTAATCTTGAAGTCATCACATCTTCTCCTCACGTCTTTCATGAGCAGTACACCACAATGGGAAAAGAAAAGCTCCACATCAACATCGTGGTCATCGGCCATGTCGACTCTGGAAAGTCCACCTCCACCGGTCACCTGATCTACAAGTGCGGGGGAATCGACAAGAGGATGATGGAGAAGTACGAGAGAGAAGCTGCCGAGGTTTGTTCTTATATATATCATTGGATTAATGACACGTTTTTGGAAGCATATTCGATTAGATTAGATTAGATTCAACTTTATTGTCATTGCACAGTACAAGTACTTATACAACGAAATGCAGTTTAGCGTCTAACCAGAAGTGCAAAAAAAGGAGTTAAAGTGCAGAGTATTTTGCGTATATGAAATGTAAATAAATAAGATATGTACAGTAGCAAATTTATATGGAATAATACAGTATAAATAGTACAGTATTAACAGCTTTTGCATGATATAGGAACTATGAACAGTAAGTAATATATCTGAAGTAGTACAGTATATAAATGTATTCGTCAATGTGACTCCTGCAGTGGATATTCCACTATAAGACCTAAACTATACACTATGATGCCACTTTATCATTAATGTAGAATGTACCTGTTAACCGGGGATCTGGAAAAAATATATAAACTTGGCCAAACAAACGTCATTCACTGATTCACCTCAACTTCACCACCCCTCTTTGCCTTTGCTCTTCACCACAACAGATGGGCAAGGGCTCCTTCAAGTACGCCTGGGTGCTGGACAAGCTGAAGGCCGAGCGTGAGCGTGGTATCACCATCGACATCGCTCTGTGGAAGTTTGATACCACAAACTACAGCGTGACCATCATTGATGCTCCTGGACACAGGGACTTCATCAAGAACATGATCACTGGAACCTCTCAGGTAAAGACACACATTTTATTCTAATGTGTAGACTTGTCCTTTTTAGGCTTATGCATCAAACCTTAAGAAGATACGAACTTATCAGGATCAAATCCAGAGGTTCACTGGATATGCATTTGTTTCTATATGAAATTACATATAAGAATCCAGTGTTACTTGATTTTCATCAAGAGATAATCATCTGGCAGAATCATGTTCCTGCTTCAAATCATCTGAGATCTGTCTGTATTATTTTTATTTTATTACATGAGTTGATATAATGTTGGAGCAATGGAATGTACTATTATTGCATAGCTGGAAAATACTCAGTATACAAGAATATAGAACTTCATGAAACTTCTCCCTCCTCAGGCTGACTGCGCCGTGCTGATCGTTGCTTCTTCCACTGGTGAGTTCGAGGCTGGTATCTCCAAGAACGGCCAGACCCGTGAGCACGCCCTGCTGGCCTACACCCTGGGTGTGAAGCAGCTCATCGTTGGTGTCAACAAGATGGACAACACGGAGCCACCTTACAGCCAGAAGCGTTTTGAGGAAATCACCAAGGAATTGAAATCCTACGTCAAGAAAGTCGGCTACAACCCGGCTGCTGTTGCCTTTGTCCCCATCTCTGGATGGCACGGAGACAACATGATAGAGCCTAGTCAAAATGTAACTCATTTTTTATATTTAGATAAAGTTGAGGCCAAGTATTTTAATGTGATATTTATGAACATTAACAGATTTTCTCACAATCATTTGTAGATGAGCTGGTACACCGGATGGAAGGTTGAGCGCAAGGAGGGTACTGCCAGTGGAACCACACTGCTGGAAGCTCTGGACTCCATCCTGCCTCCTTCCCGCCCCACAGACAAGCCTCTGCGTCTGCCCCTGCAGGACGTCTACAAAATCGGAGGTGAGCAGAGTCAGATTAATCCTGACAGCTACAGCCTCACCTCGCTTTACATCATAGACGTTTTATCACAACTCACTTAGCAACACAAGGAATTTGATGCATAAAGTCTCAGCATGCAACTACTATTATAAGATAAGAAACATTTATTGTCCCACACAAATGCACACATGCACACACACACAACATGCAAGGGGGAAAAAAAAATTCTGCCATGACCCATCTGGTGTACACAGGAGGACACACAGAGAAGTGGCCAGCCATGCATGTGTATAAGATATATTAATAGTGAACTCTTCCCCTGATCAGCAAGGACTTTAATTTTGCAAGAAACTGAAGTGTATTAAAAACACATGGCCTCCTGCTCTCTCTCAGGTATTGGAACTGTACCCGTCGGTCGTGTTGAGACTGGGATCCTGAAGCCTGGTATGCTCGTCACCTTCGCTCCCCCCAATCTGACCACTGAGGTGAAGACTGTGGAGATGCACCACGAGTCTATGTCTGAGGCTATCCCCGGTGACAACGTTGGCTTCAACATCAAGAACGTGTCAATCAAAGAGATCCGTCGTGGAAACGTTGCTGGAGACAGCAAGAACTGCCCTCCTTCAGGAACTGCAAGCTTCATCTCCCAGGTGAGTCAAATGGGAAAAGACAAAATGAAAGTATAAAAGAGGAGGGACCGAGTTTCTTTTCAAAAGCTTATTTTCACAACTTACTTAAAAATAAACAAACTGATCCCAGAGACAACTCAACTCAAACTGAAAAGAATTGGGATTAAATGTCAATGTCCTCTTATGATATATTAATGAAGGTGGCTAGATACACAAAAAAGAGCTGAATAGATAGATAGATAGATAGATAGATTACTTTATTCATCCCCGAAGGGAAATTAAGTCGTCATAGCAGCCGGTACATTTGAATACAATAAAATACAATACAATAGAATAAAATAAAATGTAAAATATAAAATATTGCGGTAGAAACAACAAAAACAGAAACACAAGATAAATGGGTAGATAAGGTGCAGTGGCAGATGATGGTAAGTACTGATGATATGATAATGTGATAATGTTGTTGTTAGACAGTATATAAAAATAGTACAGTATATATAGTATATAATATATATTTATATATGAAGGTAATTATATCAATATAATAATAGCAGTATATAGTAATAATAGCAGCAACAGTATATATAATAATAATAACAGTAAAATATAATAATAATAACAACAACATGTACACATGTATAAATATGTGTATATAGACTTATCTATACAAAGAATATATAAAGAGTATGATATAATATATGATATATAGTACGGGTATAAATATAAGTATTTGGCGATACAATAGATAATATACTATGAGTGTAAGAATATGTAGACTGAGTGTGCAAAAGACAATATTATTGTATAAAGTGATGAATTGAGACAGGTATATTTAGGTCAGTTGTGTGATGGTGGCTCTGACAGAGGTAGAGGAGTTGTACAGTCTTATTGCGGTTGGGAGGAACGACTTCCTGGATCGTTCCTTAGAGCAGCAGGGTTGAATGAGTCTGTGGCTGAAGCTGCTCCTTAGCTTGTCCAGTGTTTTGTGGAGGGGGTGAGACGGATTGTCCATGATTGCCAGCAGTTTTGCCAGCATCCTGTCCTCCACCACCTCCTCCAGGGTGACAAGCTTAGAGCCAACCACAGACTCTGCCTTCCTAATCAGTTTTTTGAATGGATGATTCTAGCTGAGGCGGTGGTCTAGTGGCAGAAACTTGGACTATGGGCAGAGAAGGTCTCTGGTTCGTCTCTGGTTCAACTCCACGGAGAGGCAACAAAACACGAACCTGGATTGATCTGTCCAAAAATCCAAGAGTCTCCCTACCCTGTCTAGTGCCCCTGAGCAAGGCACCTTACTCCCCCAACATCTGCTCCCCGAGCGCCGTACATGGTCGTTCACTGCTCTGTGTGTCCTGCACCAGATGGGTCAAAAGTAGAGGTTGAATTTGCCTGCCATTGCATGGGTGTGTTGTGCATGTCTGTGCATGTGTTTGGTATGAATAAACATATCTTAATCTTAATCTTAATATTACTAATAGTTGTCACCCTCTGCTGGCCAGCAGCAGGAACTGCAACAAAGAACTTGTTCTACTGCAGTAGTTGATTATTGACTCTTGCCACCATTTGTAACTACAAATACATTTTTTAAATTTCAGCTCATCATCTTGAACCACCCCGGAGAGATCCATAATGGTTACAGCCCAGTGCTGGATTGCCACACAGCGCACATCGCCTGCAAATTCAGGGAAATTAAAGAGAAGATCGACCGTCGTTCTGGTAAGACGCTCGAACAGAACCCCAAGATGATCAAGTCTGGAGATTCTGCCATCATCCTCATGGAGCCTTTAAAACCCTTGGTTGTTGAGGCCTTCTCCGACTTTCCCCCACTGGGTGAGTACTATTATTTGTAGATTCCTCCATTTGTGGCCTGTGGACTTAAAAATGGAAAAACTCAACTTTTATTCCCAGTGTGTCATGAGCAGGTTAATCAACTGATTTCTGTAATTCTCTTCTTTGCTCCATCTCTTTCTTCCAGGTCGCTTTGCCGTGCGAGACATGAGGCAGACTGTGGCCGTCGGTGTCATCAAGTCTGTGGAGAAGAGCCTCCCCAGCTCTGGAAAGGTCACCAAGTCTGCACAGAAGATTGAAAAGAAGAAATAAATTCTCATGATGGACCGTGATCCAACCAAAACAATAAAACATCTTCAACATACCAATTGAAAAGTTTCTTTAAAAGTTAGTTAGTTTAAATGTCAGTAACGGCTCAACCTCAGTATACGAAAATAAATGATCAATATCGTGTGGCCGGACATTCCCTGTACACACCTCGTAACGATGTCAAGCACAGAACTTAAAGGTTCAGCACGTAGGATGTAGTGACATCTTGTGGTGAAGTTGCTTGTTGCAGCTGCTCGCCTCCCCCTCTCCTTCCAAGCATGAGAGAATCTGTGGAAAACTTCAGTTGTCATAACAACTCAAATGATTTAGTTTGTCCAGTCTGAGCTGTATTAAAAAACATGGCGGCCTCCGTAGAGAAGACCTGCTCCTGGTGTAAATATAGAATATTTAGATATGAA
The DNA here is from genome assembly GCF_949316205.1 of Platichthys flesus. Taxonomy (NCBI): domain Eukaryota; kingdom Metazoa; phylum Chordata; class Actinopteri; order Pleuronectiformes; family Pleuronectidae; genus Platichthys; species Platichthys flesus. The sequence continues at coordinate 2,706,308 of NC_084961.1, forward strand.
GGCCCTCTTCAAAAGTTTTTACAATTTAGATGAAACACACAAAACATCACTAGGATTGTTTTAATAATCAATTTCTGCAAATAGATCGTTTCACCTAAATCCTACACACTGGTCCTTTAACTGACAGCACGGTTTCTGACACCAACCAGTCAGATACACGACTTCACGCCTGCGCCAACAGTCTGATCCAGAGACCTGGTGCCAGAGGAGAGAGAGGCCCAAACACTGAGCCTCGCCATGAACAGCTGAGGTCCTCTCAAGAACAGACCACCTGGACCTGAGGTGAGGTTACCAGCCATCGAACCCCCGGTCCGAGTTCCAGCCGAGACGGTCCACGGCACAGCGGCACTCACTCAGGTAGCCTGGTCCTATCATTCAATTGTTCTGATAATGAATGGGTTGATGTCGTTACCAGAATCATAACCTTGACTTGATGCTACTGGTTTGGTTCACTCACTCATTCACCCATAGATAAGTTATTTTAGCATTATCACCACCCAATCCTACTTTAACATTATACCTGCCACCATTACCCTAATTAACAGATTTCAATTTCATCGCTATACATTCTAGATGTTTAATTAAATGATACTAACAATAGTAAGATTTTTTTTTGATCTCTTTGTTCCATATTGTAAATAACTGATGCTTATTATAAGAAAAATGCTTCCTTAGTACTCGATTCAGAAATATTCTTCATTGGTGAATCCCCCTCGAACACTTCTACAATATAATGTTGTGTGCCGAGCTTTTTATAAACAGTCTATGGTTCAAAGGGAAGTTAAACCTTCCTGGTTTATTTGTTATGAAGTTGTCGTCCATTATCAACAGGAATCCTTTTTATCCATAGATTTGACAAACATTGTTTTTCATAAAATTAAACACAATTGTCTTTCAAATCTTATACAAGTTTGACTGATCAAATTAATTGCTGCTGTTTTTTCACACACTCCTTTTATCTCAGACGCACAGCTTGTTAGGCAAATGACACTTTCTTCAGACCTAAGTTCAAAACTTATGAAAATATTTCAGGTCATTACAAAGCACTGCAGCACCAAAGAGAATGTTAGGCTTTTGCCTGGTGGACAAATCACTGAAGAAAAACTTAAAATGTATCACACAAAGGTTTGATACTGAACCACAATGGACCGTGTGAAGGTGACGAGATGGAACATTCTTTGACTGACTGTCTACACTTCTGGAATTAGCAGACACATGACGTAGATTGTGCAATAGAAGAGGCTTTGGAAGCAAACTCACTCAATGAGCTCACTGAGAATGCTCACAATGCTCCCTGGTATTTAATGGATCGTTGATGATTCGACTGAACCCTCAGACTCCAACCTGAACTCAGAGACTCCAACCTGAACTTAAATCCTGTTTCAATTGCTTCATGTTCCTTTTCAAAGGCGACAGAAGGAAATGAACAAAGCAGTAGAGATAGATTTCAGAGATAAGGTGAAGCTGCTTCGTGACCTGACAAGCAGAGCGACAACACCCATTTGTCTTGCCAACAACACTTTGTCATATTCATCGTACACACCTTAATGATGGTAACAACTCACCTGCCTCACCTGTTGTACCTGTTATCCAATACATTACAGTTCGCTCAGCTGAAGCTTTTATCCAAAGCGATTTACAATAGGTGCATTCAAAAATGAGGCTACAAACCCACGAACATCTAGAATCTACAGGTGAATGTAATGTAAAAGTGGTTATTAAAAATGACTCAGCTCTTGACAAGCAGAGGAAAATGCACTTTATGGATGGAAGGACCAAGCACTAATGTGTGAGCCAGTTTTGAATTTGCTGACTAGCTGTAGTTGAAACATGCTGTGTGTATGTTTGAACCAGTAACAGTAACCTAACACTTGTAATTTAAAGAAAGACAAAAGAAATGTCAAAATTTGGTGTTTTGGAATTTTTCATTGTTTTATTATCAAATTAATCACTTTCAGAGTTTCTCCTAAAATGAACATTGCTTCCTTTCCTCTGGAAACTTTTACGATGGGTATTAATCAGACTAAACCAGTCCTTGAGCAGAGAGCTCTGCCTAAGAGAAGACGTTCCTGGGTGGCAAGGAAAGAGAAGGGATAGGGCAGCCCGCTTTGGCTGAGACGGGACATCCTGTTGGACGTCCTGTATTAGATTTCATTTCTTCTGTGCCTTCTGTGCAGCCTTGGTGACCTTTCCAGCTGTGTCTTCCTTTTTGTTGACAGACTTGACGACACCGACGGCCACGGTCTGCCTCATGTCTCGCACAGCAAAGCGACCTGAGAGAAAGTGATGAGGAGACAAACAGAGGAGTCAGTGAGAGGATAAATATGTCTTTATGCAAACTGTTACAATAAACAAGCATTGAAATACAAATAAGGTGAGGAATAGATTTTAGGATTGTTTGTCCCTCAACCAGAGAGAAACTAGGTCAGTTTATAGTTCCAGAATGCTTTCTGTAACAAAAGACTATAGGGTCTAATCAACTTTTGTCAGCACTGGAAAACAACAATCATTTTTTCTAGATTCCGGAAGAACCACAGAACTGAGGATTCCCAGCTGAGTGTCACTGATGACCTCTTAATTCTGCTGCATGTGCTCAGCTCTTTCTTGACCCAGGTCCTACGCAGGGGCGTAGTCAAAGCAGGCAAGAGCTTGAGGCCCCAACAGAACCCTTAATTACATTAGTCAACAGCAGGGACAGTTCTGTTAGAACCCACATAAATGATGTACATGAGACCATGGTCTGAAATCCCCTATCGAGGCCCCATGCCAAAGGTTCCCAGTTAGAGGTATTGTTGAAGATGTCTGACGTGTGTATGATGAGCCTGGGAGGCTGGTGACAGTTTAAAATCAAAAACAACAAGGCTCATACAATCATGTTTATATCTTTTCATATATATTTCCAGTTCATTTCAGCCATGTAATTCATATTCCGTATCAAGGATAGTTGGTGGCATTTTTGTGGTTGTTGGTGCAGCTTGAGAGTGAAAGGGGAAGAGAGAGGAGACGACAGAGGACTTTCACCTCATTACAAATGCAGAAATCAAAAAAGAAAATAATTTTACTCACCCAATGGGGCATAATCGGCGAAGGCCTCAACAACCATAGGTTTTGAAGGCTCCATGATGACAATGGCAGCTTCTCCAGACTTGATAAACTTGGGGTTCTCTTCAATCGTCTTACCAGACCGACGGTCGATCTTCTCCTTAATTTCCTTGAATTTGCAGGCGATGTGAGCTGTGTGGCAATCCAGCACTGGGGTGTAGCCCGGTGAGATCTGTCCGGGGTGGTTCAGGACGATGACCTGACATTTTAAAGTTTATGTGCAGTTAGAAATGGTGGCAAGAGTCTTGGCAGTATGTTTATTTTTTAGTAAGTTCATTAATTTCCCCTTTTCCCATTTGACTCACCTGGGCGTTGAAGCTGGCAGCAGCCTTGGGGGGGTCGTTCTTGTTGTCTCCAGTTACGTATCCACGACGGATCTCCTTGACGGACACATTCTTGATGTTGAAGCCAACGTTATCACCGGGGAGAGCCTCGGGCATAGACTCGTGGTGCATCTCCACAGTCTTCACCTCAGTGGTCAGGTTGGAGGGAGCAAAGGTGACAATCATACCGGGCTTCAGGATCCCAGTCTCAACACGGCCAACAGGAACAGTTCCAATACCTGAGAGAGAAGGAAGCCATTTGGTTTTTATACACTTCAGTTTCTTACAAAATTAAAGTTCCTGATCAGATTTGGGGTTAGATAAATTAGAGACTCTAAATTGACCATTGGTGAGATTGTGAGAATGAGTGGTTGTTTGTTGCTGTATTGTACCATGAATTGAGGAACTCCCAATGATATATGCTGACAGTGTGCTAGAAGAAAGTAAAATATGAGTTGTTATAAAAAGACTGTGATGTGCAGCGATGTGAGGCTGTAGCTGTAGAGACACCCGAATCTGCTCACCTCCGATTTTGTAGACATCCTGCAAGGGCAGACGGAGAGCCTTGTCTGTGGGGCGGGAAGGAGGCAGGATGGAGTCCAGAGCTTCCAGCAGTGTGGTTCCACTGCCATTACCCTCCTTGCGCTCAACCTTCCATCCTTTGTACCAGGTCATCTACAGATGATTGTGAGAAATCAGTCCATGATCATAATTATCCCATTAAAACACATTGAAAATTTCCTCACCTTTTCACTAGTCTCGATCATGTTGTCTCCGTGCCATCCAGAGATGGGGACAAAGGCAACAGCGGCGGGGTTGTAGCCGATCTTCTTGATGTAGGTGCTAACTTCTTTTTTGATCTCCTCAAAACGGGACTGGGAGTAAGGGGGCTCGGTGGAGTCCATCTTATTGACACCAACGATGAGCTGCTTCACACCCAGGGTGTAGGCCAGCAGGGCGTGCTCGCGGGTCTGGCCGTTCTTGGAGATACCAGCCTCGAACTCACCCACACCGGCAGCAACGATCAGCACGGCACAGTCAGCCTGAAGGGGAGAAACTTAGTAAAACTTCTACCAGCATCATGAGGGGATGGGTCAGTTCAGGGTTCATCCATCTGTCTTTACCTGAGAGGTTCCAGTGATCATGTTCTTGATGAAGTCCCTGTGTCCAGGGGCATCAATGATGGTCACGCTGTACCTTGTGGTCTCAAACTTCCACAGAGCGATGTCGATGGTGATACCACGCTCACGCTCGGCCTTCAGCTTGTCCAGCACCCAGGCGTACTTGAAGGAGCCCTTGCCCATCTGTTGTGGTGAAGATCAAAGGCAAACAGGGGTTGTGAAGTTTAGGTGAATCAGTGAATGACGTTTGTTTAACCAAGTTTATATATTTTTTGCTTTAAAATGTTACTTTACCTAAAGTAGCCGGAATCAATCTATCTTATTATTTACAATAAGAAACTGTCATAAAGGCAGATTTAAAAATTATAACTCAAATTTTGGACATATTTAGCTTTAATGTATCTTTTTTATTCTTCTGTCATTTCTCAATATAAGGTTAAACTTGAGGTGGAATATCCACTGCAGGAGTTCCAGTGACAAATACATTAACAAATATTTATATACGCTTCCAAAAACGTGTCATTAAGTACAATAATATAGATAAAACAAACCTCGGCAGCTTCCTTCTCGAACTTCTCGATGGTCCTCTTGTCGATTCCTCCGCACTTGTAGATCAGGTGCCCGGTGGAGGTGGACTTTCCAGAGTCGACATGGCCGATGACCACGATGTTGATGTGGATCTTTTCTTTTCCCATTGTGGTTTACTGGAAATAAACAACACAGGTAGAAATTATGTGGACTTTAAAAATAGACATGAGATTTCTGACTGTTACCAAAATTGTGTGAACTTTTTGTTTTATGTTTGTCAATGACTACCTATAACTACGACTGCGAGCAGCGACTGTGCAGGAATGATTAACATGTCTCTTCCTGCGTCCGTCAGGCATCAGGTGTAGACCACACGGTGAAAATTTAATGTAAATCGATTTAAAGTTGAAAACAAGGCTTACTTCCTGTTGCCAGTAGGTGGCGCTGTCTCTACATACAGTTTAATAGATCCGTTCAGGCCAGGACTGTGTTCATTGGTGAACATTTTGGTGCTGATTGGACAATGAACAGTGGAGTTACGACAACTATGTCTCCTTTGGTAAAGGATCATCCTTCGCTAAACAAAATATCTAATGTACTGGTTCTACCACCGATAACACATTTCCATTCATATTTATGTTTGGTGTATACTCACTGCCACTGGATGTTGCACTAGCACCAGGATCTCGAATCATAAAATATGCTTTGTCGGCCACGCCAACCCTCCCCCTCGTGTGTAAGCTCATCAATGTGTTGTCTGAATAGTGTGTTTGTTTAACAAGAACAGGGGAGGGATGACACTTAAACACACAACCAGTAGCTCAACAAAACATCAGGGGGGAAGCAAGTCAACTAGCCGCCTTACAGACTGGGAGAATGGATCTAGAGTTGCAGTTCATGCTCGACAGTATTGGACTAAGGACACTGCCTCCTTCCGACAAATTAGCAGTTATTCCATTTCCCAAACCGTATTATACAAACCCAAGGACTTCAGGGTTTCTACCATACCTAACTGCTTCAGCATTACATTTCTGATTTCACCCTTCCTGCAGTTTGAGTCCAGATCTTACTCCTAATTTATACCAAGGCTAATGTATCATCCTCTCTCTCAAGAATTCTAGGGTTGTGCTGATCTAGTACTTTCTCGACCTCTCCTGCCCTCCTCAGGCAAGTTATCAGAACTATGGAATTGAATAAGTGCTTCGCTATCAACTCGCATTCTCTTCATCAGACAACTATTTCATTACAAAATTATCGATAACTTTGCCTTTTAGCATTCGGTACTGTTTTATGAACCCTTGCTTGTTTATATTCAATTGAACAAATTCTGTGTTCTCTGCATTTAATCTTTACTTCTAGAGATTGACTGTTTTTTCAGCATCTAGAATTACTGTTTTTTATTTTCTATCATTGATTTATTAACATGCTACCATTCAGACCGTCAATTGGTTTTAGGTTATCCACCCCCTACTCCCTTCCTCCTATATCACATCTAACAGAAGCAAATGCAACTATTGTCAAATCCAAATTTGGGCTCAACCATGTTTCCTGTACACAAATAAGTTCTGGTTTACAGCTTGATATCTTCTAAATACTTTTTGAAATCCTGTCAATTAGCCCGGAAACTCCTAGCATTCCGTTGTAGCAGGAAAACCAATATGAATACTACCCAACCCATGCCTGCTCTTGACTTGCTTGGACATGAAAAAAATTATAAACCTTGCAGTAGTTGCACCACTGACGAGTAGCAGAATTCAATAACTTCACAAAGAATTTAACTATATGTTCATTACTTCTTCGGTTCCCTCCAAACAATTCCAGTGTCTTTTGGACATTTGCAGCACATTTATGTATTTGTATGTGCTGTGACTTATTGCATGGCATGTGTTGTTTTCAAAATTTGCACGTGTTCTTGCTATTTGTCTTGGTGGTTGGGTAAGTGCATTACTGTCACCTTCTGGATTGGGGTGTTGAGCAGTAGATTGGCAGCGAACATAAACACACTCAACTAATTCCTACTGTTTTTCTTTAGTCCTGTTCCTCTTAAGTAGTTATTTAAAGGATGATGAATATCCCTGGATGTCTTTTCTCACAAATTTTCAAAATTAATATTTAGCTTTTCATCTTTTGATCCTGATTTTAATTCCCTTATTTGTTCATAATGTTTGTAACATTCTATCAATACAAGAGTCACAGCTTCGGGTGTTTGGCAGGGTTCGCCAAGCTCTCGGTTTACTGGCGGAGAGCCAAACAACGTAAAGGTTCAGTTTGTACAATTTAGTGACATCTAGTGGTGAAGTTGAATGTTGCAGCTGAATATCCCTCACCTCTGGCCTGCATTTCATAAACCCAAACCAATGTTCCCTGAACTTGGTGTATTCCCAGCAGTCCTGCAATGTCTTGATCGAATGATTTTCTTCCCCACTATCCTTCAACCTGATCCAGTATGAGAGTGCAAGCGTATCTCTACTCACTGTTTTACTATGAGTACTGCATCGAGGATGATTGACTTGATTGCTCCAATGCCCAGGGAAGTGCTTTAAACTATAATCCGCCCCCTCATGTTAAACGAATAAACCGGAAATGTTGAGAATAAACTTGATTTTCGAGAAAGTTTCAAGTATAAAATCAAACTTTTAAGAATATATCAAACCACTGACGTTAACAGTCTTCGATAAGTTAGTGAGTCAGATCGGTTCAAGGGGAGAAACTTAGACATACTTGACAGAGATGGCAGCACTCATCATTCTATTCTCTGCCTTGTCCATGTATTTACTACTAGGTAGCTTATCTCAGTAGTTTTAATTCTCTTACAATGTTTAATACTTTAAACAAAAATAAAAGAGAAAATGTTTATGATAATGAAGTATATAGAAGCCCTGGAACAGCACGCAACCACAAGGCTAGTTCCGTATAGTAAGGGACGCATGTGCTCCAATTTTGAGATCCACGTGTACTTCCTGGAAATGTTTTGGTCAGGACGCCATTACTCCACTACGACTTAAGATAGGAAGAAGTTGCCGGCTGCTTTAATAAGCTTTAAAATCTCTTTTGTTTTGGAAATTTAAACCTGGGGAAACCTGATGGAAATGAAAAAATATATTTCAAAGTTTTTTGGATTACTTACGCAAAGAAAAAAGATCATCCACCAAAGTCCCACTTCAAATGTGTACTGCTTTGAGTTTTAACTGATTATATAAGTTTGATAGAATTATAGAAGATTGTATTTTCATGTGAGATCTAGAGAAATAAGAGTCTTTTAACTCACCTGCTGAACAGCGGTAACAGATGTGTGTCCCGTTCTCTTTGGACTGTCTGAACCTTCGCTTGCTAACTTATATATAAAGTCATGAGCGGGATACGCCTCCTCTGCTCCTCGTCCTCCTCGATGTCGGTCTCACGCCTCAAAACAGACACGTGTGAACAGTCTCATTCTTCCCATTTCATTTACACCACTGCCTGCTGCTGAGAGCAAATTTCGACTGAGCGCTCAAAGACTCCAAACTGAACTTAAATCCATTGTCAAACTCTTCATGTTCCTTTTCAAAGGCGACAGAAGGAAATGAACAAAGCAGTAGATATCGATTTCAGAGTTGAGTTGAAGCTGCTTCGTGACCTGACAAGCAGAGCGACACACCCAGCGTTTGTCTTGCCAAAAAAAACGTTGTCATATTCATCGCACACCTTAATGATGGTAACAGCTCACCTGCCTCACCTGTTGTACTGGTTTCCAACACATTTCAGTTCGTTAAGCTGACGCTGAACCAGTAACAGTCACCTTTCACTTGTAATTTAAAGAAAGACAAAATAAATGTCTAAATTTGGCAGTGGTTAAGATTTGTATTGTTTTATTTTCAACTTAATCACTGTCACAGTTTCTCCTATGATGGGTATTAATCAGACTTAACCAGTCCTTGAGCAGAGAGCTCTGCCTATTAGAAGATGGTCCTGGATGGCAAGTAAAGAGAAGGGATGGGGCAGCCCGCTGCTGCTGAGACGGGACATCGTGTTGGACGACCTGTATGAGAATTTGTTTCTTCTGTGCCTTCTGTGCAGCCTTGGTGACCTTTCCAGATGTGGGGAGCCGACAGACCTGACAACGCCGACACCCACAGTCTGCCTCATGTGTCGCACAGCAAAGCGACCTGTGAGAAAGAGATGGAGCAGGAGGAGACAAACAGAGGAGTCAGTGAGAGGATAAAGATGTCTTTTACACAAACTGTAACAATAAACAAGGCCCCTTGGCAAAAGATTCCTAATGATAGAGGTATTGTTGAAGATGTCTAACGTGTGTATCATGAGCCTGGGATGATGATACAGTTTAAGTAAAAGACAACAAGGCTCGTACAATCATGTTTACATCATCTTAGAAATATTTCCATTTCAGTTCAGCTATTAAATTCTTACTCCTTATTTGAGTTTTGGGGCATTTTTGTGTATATGCGTGCAGCTTGAGAGTGAAAGGGGAAGAGAGAGGAGACGACAGAGGATTCCAGTGATCATGTTCTTGATGAAGTCCCTGTGTCCAGGAGCATCAATGATGGTCACTCTGTACTTTGTGGTCTCAAGCTTCCACAGAGCGATGTCGATGGTGATACCACGCTCACGCTCGGCCTTCAGCTTGTCCAGCACCCAGGCGTACCTGAAGGAGCCCATGCCCATCTGTTGTGGTGAAGATCAAAGGCAAACAGGGGTTGTGAAGTTTAGGTGAATCAGTGAATGACGTTTGTTTAACCAAGTCTATCTTTTATTCATACTGTGTAGATCTCCGATTAACAAGTAAATTCTAAATGAATGATATAGTGGAATCATAGTGTATAGTTTTGCGCTTGCGGCGTCACAATGACAAATACATAATAAACATTTATATATGCTTCAAAAACGTTCATCAAGTACAATGATATAGATTAAAACCAACCTCGGCAGCTTCCTTCTCGTACTTCTCCATCGTCCTCTTGTCGATTCCTCCGCACTTGTAGATCAGGTGACCGGTGGAGGTGGACTTTCCAGAGTCGACATGGCCGATGACCACGATGTTGATGTGGAGCTTTTCTTTTCGCATTGTGGTTTACTTTCACTAAGTACAGACTAAGAGATCCTTTCAGGTAAAAAAACATTTCTTGTTTGTTTTAAGATGGTGTTAGTCTTTCACCTTTTCAACAGTCACATAAAAATACATCACAGAAAGATCCAAGACATCAAATCCATCCAAGGGACATCAAAGTGACCACTGTGCTGAAGGCTTGCAAAACTGCTTCGTACAGCTAGGTACTGCTATGAAACCATTTCAAGATCCGTTCACAGCTGCCGGTACAATCAACTTCTTAGTCAGACCAACAGCAAAAGTGTGAAAGTGTGTGACCACGGTTACCAATGCTAATTTGGAGTCTCCAAATGGAAACCGCCCAGACATACCCTTAGGAAAACCTGTGTAAAATATTCATCTTCTGTGGTATTGTTATCAAATTGAACTTGGGCTAGGTAAGGCTTCAAGCTGTGGTCCCATTGTGTTTTCCAGCTCATAGGTGCCTGCTAGAGGCATCTGCAGGCATCTGTTTGCCAAAAAATATTCAGGCAGAAATAAAAACCTTCTACCTCAGTGTGTTCAAACTGATATTACTTAATGCCAGTAGCACCAAGGTTGATTCTGACTGTTGAGGGGTGAAGTTCAGAATGTTACAAGTACTCCAAATGGTTCAAGAACAGTTTTCAATTTACTTTGGCTATTCCTCAGACAGGCGTATAAGGTGACTTTCCCACCGCCTCTTAACAGTTTAAAAATACAAACTCTGATTATAGCCCTTACTGCATCAAGGTGGCCCCACCTGGCCCCCCTTTGCAGCGCCACTGCACTGAGGCGCATTACTCCGCAAGTCAACAAGTTAATCTGATCCTCTGATGTGTTCTTATCACTCCCTGTATAAAAAACCTGCTGAATTCCTATTTATATACCTGGATAACTGGGGCATCGCTTTCCCTGCAACAATGAAGATAAAACCCAGCGTGGAGTCATGATCTGCCAGAGGAGAGTGTGTGTGTGTGTGTGTGTGTGTGTGTGTGTGTGTGTGTGTGTGTGTGTGTGTGTGTCATGATTCTGGATCCTTCCGCTCACTTTAACACTGAAGTCCTGACTATGTGCGTCAAGTTACACGGGTCTCATAAACTCAGGGGGGTGAATCAATTCATGTTCACATCATTTGCCTAAATATTCAAACGACAGAGGGATATGACAAAGTAGTAGAGATCGATTTCAGCGTTGAGTTGAAGCTGCCTCGTGTCCTGACAAGCCGAAGGACACAGCCAGCGTTTGTCTTGCCAAAAACACGTAATCATTTACAGTATAAAGGACACATGTTAAAAATGGTACAATTAATATCTTTCAGTTATAATTAATATGACTCAGTTCTTGACAAGTAGAAGAAAATGTGCTTGGAAGGACCAACCATATATTTTATTAACTCAAGTATATTTGCTGACCAGCTGCAGTTGAAATATACGTCTGTCTGTATGTCTGAAGCAGTAACAGTCACCGAACACTTAACACAAATTTAAAGAAAGACAAAAGAAATGTCTTAATTTGGCAATGTTTAAGATTTTTATTGTTTTATTTTCAACTTAATCACTGTCATAGTTTCTCCTAAAAGGCACATGCCTTCCTTTCCTGCGGAAACTTTTACGATGGGTTTGAATCAGCATAAGCCAGTCCTTGAGCAGAGAGCTCTGCCTAAGAGAAGACGGTCCTGGGTGGCAAGGAAAGAAAAGGGATGGGGCAGCCCGCTGCTGCTGAGACGTGACATCGTGTTGGACGTCCTGTATGAGAATTCATTTCTTCTTCTCGGCCTTCTGTGCAGACTTGGTGACCTTTCCACCGGAGGCAAGTTTCTTCTCCACAGACTTGATGACACCGACGGCCACGGTCTGCCTCATGTCTCGCACAGCAAAGCGACCTGATGGGGAGTGAAGGGCGAGAAACAAGCCCAAGGAGTCAATGAGAAGCTGGAAACCTTTTCAGTTCCATCAAATCAGGTGGTATTTTCCAACAGATCAACAAATATACAGTAAACCACTGTTTATCACAGAGCTAAACCAACAAAGGGCTTTACAATTAAAAGCTAGTAACAGCATCCCTTTCACAGTGAAAAACAATAAATATAATTTAGGATAATTCAAACTAAAAAGTTTGCTATATTTCCATTTAAGGAGGTTTTCTTTAAAACAAATCCTAAATAAAATGGCCCTGACATGAGTACATTCGATTCTGTAACATGGATCCTGATTGGTCGAACATCACAGATTGATATAGATATAAATAAATAGGAGTCAGAATGGATTGGTCCTCTGAAATTTGTAATTTATTGATTAGGAGAACAACGGATTGTTATTGTCACTGACTGATGAATTAAAGGCGTATGAAACTCAGAAGTCTGTCCAAGTAAATTTGGTATTTGCATCATGATTTAAACAAATATTAGCAAGTTAAACAAAAACAAATAATTCTGCTCCGGAATTTTTCTGACATGAAATTTCGAATGACACCTGAAAAAAATCCCTTATTTTTTGGCCCATGTCCCGTCCACCTGGTACGTTTTGTGGAAATGCTTTCAGTTGTTGCTTTCTGTTGTTAAACCAACAAATAGAGATGTGAATACAAAAAAGTTTTTCACTCACCCAGTGGGGGGTACTGGGAGAAGCTCTCGACACACATGGGTTTTCCAGGCACCATGACGATGATGGCGGCATCTCCAGACTTGAGAGCCTTGGGGTTGTCCTCAAGCTTCTTGCCGGAACGACGGTCGATCTTCTCCTTGAGCTCGCTGAACTTGCAGGCGATGTGAGCAGTGTGGCAATCCAGCACGGGGGCGTAACCCTGTGAGATCTGTCCGGGGTGGTTCAGGATGATGACCTGCAGAGGGGGGAGGTTTGAGGAACATGGGTGGTGTTTTAGTGTCTTTGACATGGAACTCAAAAGTGGATGAACTGAACCAAAGTAGCTTGTAAGTAACATCACTCATTGCACACATCACCTCAACACATGGTAACACAAGACTTTGACTGAATGGGTGTTTGGCTGCTGTATTCAGCTCGCTTCCAAAATGGCGACTGAACGCTAGAGTTACTGCAGCGAGCGGATTCCTCTCTCGCAAAAATCAACGTTTGTGCCTTGGACTCATTTCTTGCCTCTTCTTCCAAAGTTCTCACTTCAGGCGTGTTTCAGCTCATGTTCACTCGTGGGGGGTTTGTTTCCTGTGCTGCGGCAGAACATGTTGCATCATGCTTCAGAGTCTCCAGCGGGTTAAACTGTATTAACCAAACGATGATGCAACATCTGGGATTCTGTTTTCACTTTCCACACATCCGTCACAGACTCCTCGGGATGACTCAACTGAAATGTCTGAACCCAACCAATTTCCTTGATCCTTTCATTCCTGCTTATTTGCCGTGACACTCACCTGAGCAGAGAAGTTATCAGCAGCCATGGGGGGGTCGTTCTTGCTGTCACCGGCCACGTTTCCACGACGGATCTCCTTCACGGACACGTTCTTGATGTTGAAGCCCACGTTGTCACCGGGGAGAGCTTCAGGCAGAGACTCGTGGTGCATCTCCACAGACTTGACCTCAGTGGTCAGGTTGGGGGGAGCGAAGGTCACGACCATGCCGGGCTTCAGGATCCCGGTCTCAACACGTCCGACGGGTACAGTTCCAATACCTGAGAGAGACAGCAGGAGGCAGGAGGCCATGTTTTCATGATATACTCTCGGAACAATTTCACACAATCTTCGGTCATTATGAAAATGACAAGAAAATGTTGGGAGGAAGAGGCCATTGTGACATTCGCAGAAGAGGGTGTTAGTCTGGACAAAGCTTCACAACAGAATCCGTGAGATAAGGTTTGTTTTTCTCTTCATATTTGTTTGCCAGGTTGATTTGGATATATGAGTGGTGAGGTGACATTACGTGACTCGGCTTACCGCCAATTTTGTAGACGTCCTGAAGAGGCAGGCGCAGGGCCTTGTCGGTGGGGCGGCTAGGGGGCAGGATGGAGTCCAGAGCCTCCAGCAGGGTCACACCAGAGGCACTGCCCTCTTTACGCTCAACCTTCCAACCCTTGAACCAGCTCATCTACAACGTGAATCAGATACAGACGGAGAGAAAAGAGGAAATATGTGAAGAAAACACAGTTTAACCTTTTAAGATTTGTGCTGTACAACACGTGGTCATAAGTCCCTCACCTTCTCACTGGCCTCCAGCATGTTGTCTCCGTGCCATCCAGAGATGGGGACAAAGCCAACGGTGGCGGGGTTGTAGCCGATCTTCTTGATGTAGGTGCTCACTTCCTTGGTGATCTCCTCAAAACGCTTCTGGCTGTAAGGGGGCTCGGTGGAGTCCATCTTGTTGATGCCAACGATGAGTTGCTTCACACCCAGGGTGTAGGCCAGCAGGGCGTGCTCACGGGTCTGGCCGTTCTTGGAGATACCAGCCTCGAACTCACCAACACCAGCAGCAACGATCAGCACGGCACAGTCAGCCTGAAGGGGAGAAACTTAGTAAACCTTCTACCAGCATCATGAGGGGATGGGTCAGTTCAGGGGACGTGTCTTTACCTGAGAGGTTCCAGTGATCATGTTCTTGATGAAGTCCCTGTGTCCAGGGGCATCAATGATGGTCACGTAGTACCTTGCGGTCTCAAACTTCCACAGAGCGATGTCGATGGTGATACCACGCTCACGCTCGGCCTTCAGCTTATCCAGCACCCAGGCGTACTTGAAGGAGCCCTTGCCCATCTGTTGTGGATATAACAGAAGTATATATATATAAATAAAAGCGGGATATGCTACAGACTTCTACAGGATATAAGAGAGATATGTCATAGATTTATATAGGACACAACATGGATGGGTTAGATGTAAAAAAATATATAAAAGGGATATGCTATAGATTATATATAACAGGGATATGCACTATATTCTATAGGATAAAACAGGGATATGTGCTGTATGTTCCAGTTGTAGGGACAGTGCACACCATTCAACATTAGGTGTCGCTTTTACATGGAGATGGTGACTTCAGCTTTAATAAATACTTACTGATTATCGTCATGTGATATAAACTCAGACTCTGCTGTGATTGACACAAACCTCGGCAGCTTCCTTCTCGAACTTCTCGATGGTCCTCTTGTCGATTCCCCCGCACTTGTAGATCAGGTGCCCGGTGGTCGTGGACTTGCCGGAGTCGACATGGCCGATGACCACGATGTTGATATGGATCTTTTCTTTTCCCATTGTTGTTGTTTACTGCCCACGAGAGACACGGGGAGAAGATGCGATGACCTCGAAATCAAATGCGTCATGATTTAATGCGTGATGATTTAATGCGTACACACCATTCATTATTAATCAAGTCCTGCTGACGTTAGGGAACAACTTGGTGCATTACGTTAAACAACGCCATGATGGATGAGGCTACTTCATGTTGACAAATTCAAGAACACATGTTTTATTATAACGTGAGATTATGGCGACGTTAATTCAATGATCGTATTGTATACATCAAACCTGCTGACCTAGTGCGGCGTGCACGCCCTGTCGTATAAACCGCTACTACACGCCGCTTCCTGATAAAAAGGGATATTTTAGCCCAATTATTTCCAAATCGAATTCAAAGCTTCTAACATCATCTCACTATCATGAGAGAACTGTTGGTGTCATCTAGCAAAAAGCTACAGATGCACCACAGATGACAGCTGCGTCAAAATGAACTATATTTAGATAATATGCACTGATTATCCACCAACGTTACGTTATAACAACTTCAACCAATAACGTCAGTGCGTTTAACACAAACAACGTCCGTATAGGATAATGCGTGAACACACCCTATGACAGTGTTGAGGTCCCATTCGGCCCACATGGCGTGAAGCAGCATTCCAACGCTCGTAAAGATGCGTTTAAACTGAGCGCAGATGATCCACAGACTTAACGTTAAAACCAGTAAATTCTATTCAACGTTTTTCCTATGTCATAGATGGTGCGCGTTCACGACACCGAAACAAGACACGGCCCGAGACAGGTGTCGCAACGAGATGTGACCGTTTGAGGTAAACTGATGGCAGTTACCGGGAGCGCGCACTCAGTCTGTTCAAGATGCATCTCCTCAGTTTATAGTTCAGCTGATTATATCTGATTAGAGCTGTAAACTACACAACTTTATTTGTATGTTAACAGAATGACCACAACTGATGTTTGTATAGTCGGACATGACTTTATGGTGATCAGAGGATATTGTCCTATCCTTGTAATAGTTTACTTCCTCAAGGTTGTAAACAAGTCTTAATATTGTCCCGCTTCATAATACCTTGATTTATTCAAATATCCACATTTAAATAGTCCCGTTAAACCTTCTATAACTACCCTATATATTCCGTTTGTATTTTACTTTGAAGTCGGTTATGTCTCAACGATGCAGATACTACGTCAGACTACGTGCGCGCTCCCGTGGAGGGAGCTAAGCTTCCGGTAGGGGGATCTTTTTTTGGTGACCCGTCCTCCATGTTGCTGAGCAGAGCCGCCATGTTACCAACCCATCGAGGTGCGCGCACCCGACAACCACAGACAGCGACTGGGTGGATGGGTGCGCGTTCACGAGGGTGAGGAGAACTACCATGACTGGCAGAAAGAAAAAATAACTGGCACGAAATGTACTGCAGCATAAACGCTCCCAAATAGCCGCATCTGACATTCGTGTATTACAGACAACGGAATATAACCACACAACAAAGACAAGTTTGGATTAAAATTACACAAGGTGAGCTCTCATGTTTCAACCTCGTCGGTGCAATAATACTGAATTGTCTAAAATAATGAAGCAGGACTGGTCTGCAGTGTGTTATAGTGGTTCTCCCCATCAAGGTCAATACAACTATAAATCCCACACTGAAATCCTCTGCTCCTCGATCTCTAACATGCACCTTTAGCTTTAATAGGCGTTCAGTAAAATGTCACCAACCTGTGCCTGACAAACAAGACGTCCCAGGATTTGGAGCGCAGGGAAAAAAGGACCGAATGTGATCTGCCCGGAGTTTTTATACGGAACCAGGAGAGGGAGGGCGGTGTGTGCCCTCGTTGCTGTCAGACTAAAGAATAAGGGGCGCTATTGGCTGGTGCAGCATAAGTCCTACCGAGGCGATTGGATGACAAGTGCATCAGCAGACAGACTGCTTAGCCAAAAAAAACAGCTGCAGCACAGGAGAGAGACGTGCTCTGCACTGACAACCAAACCCAACGCTACACCCGACTGCGATGCTGGAAGGATTCAAGACGAGCTGATTTCAATTTTTTCAAAGACATTTATTTTTTATTAGTTACCAGCAGCTTTCTTTCCAATCAAATGGGTGGCATTAAGATCAAGATACAATTCTAAACCATTTCCAACTTAAACTTAACTGAGAAGAGGCACTGTCATGTGATTCAGGTAAGTGACAATGCCACAGTGTTCTTTTTTCCTGCGGAAACTTTTGCGATGGGTTTTAATCAGCATAAGCCAGTCCTTTAGTAGAGAGCATTGCCTCAGAATAGAGGTTTCAGGGTGGGGGGAAAATAGAGGAGTGGCCCGCTGGTGCTGGCACACATCTTGTTGCTGGGTGTCCTTCACGACTATTCATTTCTTCTTCTGGACTTTCTCAGCAGCCTTGGTTGTCTTTCCAGAAATATCCTTGTTGTCAACGGACTTGATGACACCGACAGCCACTGTCTGCCTCATGTCACGCACAGCGAAACGACCTGTGAATTAAAAGGTTTTGGCAATTAGCATCTTTCATCCTCTCTGAAGTTAAAAAGCATGAGCAAATATTTATATTATTGTGCAGTGGACTTCAAACTCACCGAGGGGAGCATAGTTGGAGAAGGACTCCACAACCATGGGCTTCTGGGGAACGAGCTTGACGATGGCAGCATCTCCAGACTTGACAAACTTGGGGCTGTCCTCAAGCTTCTTGCCGGAACGACGGTCAATCTTCTCGATGAGCTCCTTGAACTTGCAAGCAATGTGAGCTGTGTGGCAATCCAGAACGGGGGCGTAACCCTCGTTGATCTGGCCAGGGTGGTTCAGGATGATGACCTATGGAAACATTTTGATTATGAGCCTGCCAAATGCAAATGGAGGAAACGCCACAAGTCATCTTTTCCAAGCTCAAAATACCAACCTGGGCGTTGAAGCTGGCAGCAGCCTTGGGTGGGTCGTTCTTGCTGTCTCCAGCAACGTATCCACGACGGATTTCCTTGACGGACACGTTCTTGATGTTGAAGCCAACGTTGTCACCGGGGACAGCCTCGGGCATCGACTCGTGGTGCATCTCCACAGACTTAACCTCAGTGGTCAGATTGGGGGGAGCGAAGGTGACGAGCATACCGGGCTTAATGATCCCAGTCTCAACACGACCGACTGGTACAGTTCCAATACCTGAGAGAGCAGGAAGCCATTTGGTTTTAATACACTTCAGTTTCTTGATAAGGGGAAGAGTTTACTTCTACTAGTATTTGCATGTTGACACTATATGCATCAAAGCTCTGACTAAGACACCCGACTGCTCACCTCCAATTTTGTAGACGTCCTGCAGGGGCAAACGGAGAGCCTTGTCTGTGGGGCGGGAAGGAGGCAGGATGGAGTCCAGGGCTTCCAGCAGTGTGGTTCCACTGCCATTAGCCTCCTTGCGCTCAACCTTCCATCCTTTGTACCAGCTCATCTACAGATAGTTAAAAGTTAGTTCATGTTCATAATTATTACATTAAAACACATTGAAAATGTCCTCACCTTTTCACTAGTCTCGATCATGTTGTCTCCGTGCCATCCAGAGATGGGGACAAAGGCAACAGCGGCGGGGTTGTAGCCGATCTTCTTGATGTAGGTGCTCACTTCCTTGGTGATCTCCTCGAAACGGGCCTGGGAGTAGGGGGGCTCGGTGGAGTCCATCTTGTTGACACCAACGATGAGCTGCTTCACGCCGAGGGTGAAGGCCAGCAGGGCGTGCTCGCGGGTCTGGCCGTTCTTGGAGATACCAGCCTCAAACTCACCCACACCGGCAGCAACGATCAGCACGGCGCAGTCAGCCTGAAGGGGGACAAAATTTATGAAGTTCTACATCTCTCTATACTGAATATTTGCTACCAGCATCATGAGGGGAAGAATCAACATTTCTTTACCTGAGAGGTTCCGGTGATCATGTTCTTGATGAAATCCCTGTGTCCAGGGGCATCAATGATGGTCACGCAGTACCTTGTGGTCTCAAACTTCCACAGAGCGATGTCGATGGTGATACCACGCTCACGCTCGGCCTTCAGTTTGTCCAGCACCCATGCGTACTTGAAGGAGCCCTTGCCCATCTATTGTGAAGCAAAGGTTCTCAAATTAGTTCAACAGAAGGGAAGTATAAAACATCACATGCATGTTAATACAGAAAGAGAATACCAGTTTTAGATTCTTAGTTAGGCATCTGATAATTTAAATTACAGATTTCTCCTTCAATTTTTCATTTAATATGAATTATGGCTGACATAAAACAGCCAATCACAGCCTTCATGGGGAATATTATTAGCACTTGCTTTTCAAAATTGCATTATGGGAGTTTTTAAATAACAGATTCAATAGTTTATAACACAGTAACACAAAAATATCCCGTTATAGATAAACCCTTCAGTGACACGTCGAGCACTCATTGCCGACTGTCACAGGCCCGAGTGAAGTGCACAGTCAGCAGCACGTTAGGCCCCACCCAGCGTGCGCGCTCACGCCGGCAAGCAGTGCACCCGCTGGAGGAGACACGCTTACGCCGCCATCTTGGGCCTGACTAACGGTCCCGCAGATTAACATCACTAGTTCTCACCTCGGCGGCTTCCTTCTCGAACTTCTCGATGGTCCTCTTGTCGATTCCTCCGCACTTGTAGATCAAGTGACCGGTGGAGGTGGACTTGCCGGAGTCGACATGGCCAATGACCACGATGTTGATGTGGATCTTTTCCTTTCCCATTGTTGTAGTTGCTGCCAAAAAAAGAGAGAAAGAAGCCTCGGTTAGCTAGCAGCCACAACACGTGCTAACCCGGGTGAACAGTTGGCCCGGGTGGGCTGTGAAGCAGCGTTCACTGATCCGTGACAACGAGGCAGCGGTTTAATCCGAATTCATTCCATTTACAAAATAAAAGAGCCACAGTAAAGGAACACATTCTGGTAAAAGGGGTTTTAAACACATATTGGTAATTGAGGGGGGGTAGTAGTTCTGGCTGAGCCGCTCCTGCTAGGCCTCACCGGGCCACAGGCCAGCGGGGACACGTGTTCCTCCGCGGGCCACGTCGTCTTAGGTTACAAAGATTAACGAAATATTTCAGAGAGCCACCTCATCTCCAGACCCCGGGCTCCTGGGCCCGATGCCCGGTGGTCAGTTGTCCCGTGGAGGAGAGGAGACAAAAAAAAATTCCACTCCAGCATCCCGGGAGCTCCGCTAGCTGCAGCCGCCTCTTTGTTCCTCTCCTCCATCACGGGCTGGCGCTCCGCCATTAAAACATTACTCGAGCCCGCACACGTATTTTAACACAGACGCTAAGCTACCGGCGATACGTTTACGGTTAATGGCCGATTCCCTCGACGGAACTAATCCACAGGCTCGTGAGAAGTTACATAACCGCACAAAGGGCCACGTTTCCCGTGAGCCCGCCGCGGAGAAACGGTGTAAAAGCCTCGGTTACATCTCGTTAAACATTCACATCCTCGCTCCGGCAACGGGATTAGTTTAGAAACGCAGCGGAACTCACCGGTGTTTCTGCGGGTTTTCACCAAAGCTGCTGCCCCTGGCCAGGTAACAGAAAGAGGAAGTGTGCAGTCGGATCGGCGGGTTTTATACGGGCGGGGAGGCGGCCTCGCTTCCCGGCGCCCTCCCCGGTGACGACCCCGCAAATCACGCACATTCCTGCAAAAAAAAACGTCATACGTCACCGGAAGAAGAGCGGCGATCGAGAGTCCGGACGAGCGAGGAACATCTGAGCGAAGTTAGAAGAGATGGAGAAGAAACCGTCAAGAGAAGTTTGAGTTAAATCCCTCCAGGACGAGGTTGTTTCAGATGTTAGTCACATTAAAACACATTCACTTCATAAAATATGGTTAAAATGTTAAAAGCTCTACTCCATCATAATTAAATATCCATATACAATAGTCAATATATAACATTCCCCCTTTGAAAATATATATATTTGTTAATGCGATTACAATATAGATTATGCTTATAGGAACATACATAAAGGGAACACAAGTATTGTATGAGTAACACAATTAAATTGACTAACTTGGTGTATGGTGGTAGGACATGATTTTCAGTTCTGAACACATTTTTAATTAGATCACTTCATAACATAGAGACTGAAGGTCAGTTTTTAATCTGCTTGTGGGAAACATTTTCATATTAATGATCTTTTAACTGATTTTAATTGATGATGTTTGTGTTTTGCAGGGACACATTAGATGCAGAGCAGATTGTGAGGACAAATTGTGAGGTAACTATATTTCATCACTAGGCTCATTATTCTGAGTTGCAGGAATAAAACCCTGTTGGCTTCCTGCTTCTCAAATGTTTGGCTCAGTTTTTCCACATGACAATAAACTAAATCCATTTACGCTTGAGACTAAAGGTTCAATAAAAGACTTCATTAACTTAAATCTGAGGCCAAAACAGCACAAAGCCCTGTGAGCCCTCTCTTGGACCCCCCCAACCCCCCAACTCCTGCTCCGTCAATACTCTGACGACGCCTCAGCCTGAAGAGATTATTTAAATCCCGACGAGATTTACATTCAAACAGAGGTCAGAGCCTGAGAAGATGAACTCACGCTGTTTTCAAGATTTCTTATCAACCAGGTATTTACATCCCAAACAATCACATGGTTTCACGTGATTAGGATGGAGACTGTCATCGGCGCCGGCTGGTTTAATACTTAACCAAAAATAATCTCATCAAATGAAGACAGTAGCTTAAATTTGCAGATCTTCTGAGGATAGGTGGAATAGAGTGATGACTTGTGTGTTGTGAGGAAGCTGCACAGGGGTGAGGAGGTCAGGTTCTGCCTCTCCCAACATCACTGTGGCGCGAAGCCCAGTTCATAGGCAGCTGGCATAGCTCGGTGAACGTGCACACACACGTGCACACGCACACAACTACTGGCTCGACGTGCCTGTCAGCTCAGGTGGCAGACACTTTGACTTGGCAGCTGCCTCTTTCAGTCAGCGGAGGGTGGAGGGCCTGAGAGGGAGGCCGGGAGATCGGCTGGGGGAGATATTGGAGGGAGGAGATAAGGAGGGAGAGAGAGAGAGGGAGAAAGAGAGAGAGAGAGAGAGAGAGAGAGAGAGAGAAAGAGAGAGAGAGAGAGATATAGGCAACTTGAAGTGATTGGAAGTGTATTTCTACTCTGCTGCAGATTGGGGAGAGGCGGTGGTCTAGTGGCAGAAACTTGGACTATGGGCAGAGAAGGTCTCTGGTTCGACTCCACGGAGAGACAACAAAAAGACGAACCTGGATTGATCTGTCCATAAATCCAAGAGTCTCCCTGCCCTGTCTAGTGCCCCTGAGCAAGGCACCTTACTCCCCCAACATCTGCTCCCCGAGCGCCGTACATGGTCGCACACTGCTCTGTGTGTCCTGCACCAGATGGGTCAAAAGCAGAAGTCAAATGTCCCTACCTGCATGAGTGTGCCTTTGCATGTCTGTGCATGTCAAAGTGTCTGTGCATGTGTTTGGGACAAATAAATGGATCTTAATTGAATAGGAAAAGTAGAGAATAGGTCAAAGGGTGAGATACTCTGAATCCAAGGTGAACGTCAGACACACCTTAGAAGCGAGTGACAAACCGGTTCTGCTGCATGATATAAAACGTTCATAGGTTAAACCTGCACATATACATATTCAAGCATGTATGTAAAGAACCGCAGCTGTGTCTGGAGACGTGCTGCACAAAGCAACTGTTGAGTTTCATTCATAACCAGAGGCTTAAAAATGTGGTCTGAGCCAGTTGTAATCACGAGTACGACACGGTCGGTTAGTGATTCTTAACAGCGCCGGCCTTTTGAACAGCTGAGTGTCTAGAGTGTCCTTCTCCCAGCCAGCGTACAGGGATCGAACTTAATTGTGATTAAAGGAGCTTTGATCATAGCTCGTCCGTGGAAATCAAGTTAAGGTGAATTGTAAGAGCCGATTTTTATCTTATCACATTCTGCTGTGCACCGGTCTGTGTGTGTGTCTGTGTGTGTGCACAGAAATAAAAACTACTGACTAGGCCACAGCAACATCATAACTCAAATATACACAACAAAGAAGCAACACACAAGCAGCTCATACCCCAAACTAGTACACAAACTGTTCTATCCATGTAACCCTTGAGTCTGTTGTGATATTTGACCCCTCAAACGTCCCTGTGCGGCTAAAGGAAAAGTCAGGGGACCCTCGAACGTCCCCGAGCTTTAACGTCTGGGGACAACAAAGATCTGTACCAAGTGTCCCAACAATCCCTGGGACACAAAAGTGAAAATTTTGACCAGACAAACTGTCTGTGCCTCTGCTGGAGAAAACATAGCCTCAGGTGATCTGAGGACTGAGCGGAGCAAAGTACAGCTTGCAGCCGTGTTCTCATTCCAGACACACACTAGAACAGGGCGAGGAGAGAGAGAGAGAGAGACAGGGGGGAAGTGTGAGTTGTGTGTGTCCTTGTGTGCGAGTGTGAAGGGAAAAGGGAGAATGTGATTCAACCGGCAGACTGGCAGCCAGCTCTAAGCAGAGCGTCAGTGATGAGTCATCGGGTAGGAGTGGTGGTTATAGCAACGACAGACCTGAGCATTCAACCAGCGGCTGAGGGAAACGTGTTTGTGACACAGACACAGATTCAATAATGCACAGATTTCTGCTTCCTTCAATTGGAACAGGGATGTTTGACAAGACAATATAATGAAGATGGATACAAAATAGATATTTTTCCATAATAAACAAATACAACTATATACAAATGTCAAAGACTAGTGTTTTCAATGGGTGAGGGAGAAAATCTGCAAAATGAGACCAGACGTATTAAAACGATATCAACAAATGGCCTTATATTTGTTTGTTTTTGTGTTTTGCAGGTACATGCAACATTTATATGATACACAGTGGATTTTGTGAACAGTATATTTCTTTGATCTCATCTGAACATTTAACTTTCGACTGAGACACACACTGCAGATCCACCGGTCACATAATGCACAGCTTTCTCGTGCTCCTCCCTCCGGGTGCCTCAGGGAAGCATCAAATGAAATCACGTACTTTAAGCAGAACAATATACTGAAGAAAGATAAAAATAGTGATGACTCATATAGAGGAGAGTCACACAGTCCTCGTGTTTATCTAAACACTATTGATTCCAGTTTTAAATCCCTGGTTTGTCATCAGCAGCACCAAACCAGTCCTGCGTCAGAGTCAGGTTTGCCAGTCTAAGGAACCCAACTTGGTGTCTGTGTGTGTGTGTGTTTGTGTGTGTTTGTGTGCGCATGTGTGAGGGGATGTTTGTGTGTGCTGCAGGGGACAAATGAAAAGGCCTGTGACTGAATCAGAAAACACCACATTCATGTGCATAGGGGCACCTTCAACACAATCTAAATAGCAATGTCAGCACTGTATGTTAACACACTGTGAGGCAGAGGGGGGACAGTTTATGCAAATAAGCACATTTGCAACACAGAGCCGGCTCCATATGTCTCCTGTGTGCTGCTCTGCTCCCCCCCACTGCTCCACACTTGCTAACTAAGTTCTCCCTTTTGGCGTCCAGGCCCTCGTCTGCATTTCTTTCACACCCTGAGTGTCAAGGAGGTGAAGTTTGTATGTCACTTCCATTTCACTCCAGGAAGGGAAGCTTCTTGAATTCCACCTTTGACTTCTGCTGTGGGGGGTGCAGGGGGAGCGGGGGGTGCAGGGGGTGCAGGGGGTTTCATTTGTTCACCTCCGGAGGCGACTGCAGCCACAGGTCGAACCAGGAGGTGAAAAACTCTCTATAAACTGTGTCTTTCATTGTTTCTTTTATTCTTCAATCCAGTTGTTTGGTCTATTAATACACAGCTGTTATTGATCTGTAACGCCTGTTTAATGTTGGACTGTTTAAATAAACCTGATTTCTTTCAGTGATGCTTCTGCACAAACATTTATTTACGAGGTTTTAGAAATAGAAGCGGAGAGTAGACTGTTCCCCTGCGGCCGGGTTTATTTTCTGAAATGACTTCCAGCTACATCCATGCATCACATGACCCTGACGAAGACCGGGCACGTTAAATGGGAACTAGTTTGTAGGATGGAAACGAAGATGTTGAAAAAAGAACAAGTGAATAATGAAATATTTTTTCATAGATGTGTTGTGGGTATTTACAACGTCAAATGTTGTACTTTGTTATCCACAACATTGCCAGATTCACTATTTGGCACATTGAGATTAATAATATATATATATATATGTGTACTTATATGAGACCAGGGGAGACTTTTATTGTGTCACATCGAATATAAAGTAGTTAACTCTTTAATTCATATTCATATTAATGCATCAATAATTATGTCAGGTAAGATTTAAGGACTTCCACAGTGCAGTATGTATATTCGACTGTTAAACTAAAACACTTTGATGAAGAAACGCTGAATGCTATTTAAAAAATAAACTGAGACTTGTTCTGAACTTGTGAAAAGAAAGTTTCACACTGTAAACTTATAAAATAATAAATCATACAGAAGTTTGTCCTGTACAAGCTTCATGTCGATGTTTAATTATGATTGATTATTAGAATTACGTGAAATTGCCTCGTTTAAAAAAAGATGATGAAAGAGATTGTAACACTTATGGAGGGACAGAACGTGTAGTTGACACGGGGGACGATAATTGCTGTTGCACAGCACTGGCATCTTTCTAAGAACTTCCGGTTCATTTCTATAATATAAAAAAATCTGACGCAAGGTTTAAACATTGAAGTGACGTAAACACTGAGCAGCGATGAGTCATGTCCGGGTGTGACTTCTGAGAAACCTGGAAAAATAAAGACATAAATAGAAACGGAGCTTTAAATTAACTTAACACATAAACAGGGCGACACATGAGGATGATTCAGGAAGTCTGACGTCTCTCTTTATTGAAGTGACACTTATTTATATTACTCATTGATATTACATTTTAACATATGATTATAAAATTAAAACTTCCATTAACTGGCTCTGATCTTTTTTTTTTTTCAGTCTGAGACAAATGCTTATTTTGAGTTTAATTGCCTTGCCCCACCTAGTGGCGGCAGGGAGGAACTGTTCACAAACCACTTTCTTGTCTCTGCAGTGAATCTGATCAGTAACTACACACACAAATGTTGGTCTGATATGAAAACGTTTATTTTGTGTAGTTTTCATTCTTGCCAAATAATAGCAACGTCCATAGATGTAACCTCACAAAAACAATTGTATTTAAATATAAGAAATCCGCTTCCTTATTGCATATTTCTTCACTTTTTAAAATGTCTTAAATCTATTTTTTTAATTTCATCCTTTCATATTTTCTACTGTTCCCATTTGATATGTATCAAAATCCACAACAGGCTCATGAATAAACCCAAACAGCAGGTAAACAGAGAACCAGATGAAGACAGAGAACAATCTGTGTCAGTGAAGATGTGAATGAAAGACAAGCACATGTGTCAGGATCTCAGACAGAAAGATTTCCTTTTAAAAGGGAATGTACACGTAATGTAGATTAACTTTGTCGTGATATGAGATTAACAGAAGAACCAGATGTCGGAGTTAAATGAAGATATAAAACTTATAAACACAGGGTGGCTGGTTGTGAATGTTTTACAGAGGAGTCCTGATCACTTTGATTTAATTCATCGCCCTGATGAGACACATGAATGAAACAGAAGCAGCTGACGTGAGCCTGACAGCAGCAGAAGAAGAAGAAGAAGAAGAAGAAGAAGAAGAAGAAGAAGAAGAAGAAGAAGAAGAAGAAGAAGAAGAAGAAGAAGAAGAAGAAGAAGAAGAAGAAGAAGAAGAAGAAGAAGAAGAAGAAGAAGAAGAAGAAGAAGAAGAAGAAGAAGAAGAAGAAGAAGAGATGTGATGTCACCCCCAGTGGTTCAGGGTCAGATCATCATCATGTACACATGGGTCTCCTCCTCCTGCTGCTGCTGAGCGACTGGAACATTACAACGATCTATGGCTCCACAGACTTTTTCCACAATGAATGAAACTAAAACATGAAAACTCTGTGTCTGTGAAACATTGCACATGTAACAAGACATTCATTTTTACATCTGCTCAGGAACATCATATCTTTACAGTCACAGTGCACTTTGATTAAGAGTGTATGAGCGACAGATGATCCAACACCAGTAGCTCCTCCTGACGCTGATTCTGATACCAGTTCATTTAATAACTAACAATAAAATAACAAGACAATGTATTTGAACATGGAAGTGGATCTTCAGATTCTTTATGAGATCACTAGTGTTGTTATTTACCTGTACACATCACATTTGACCTTTGGGATTTCCCAGTGTGACACACAGGACTCACCAGAGGCCGTGAAGCTGAACCGCAGCTTTAGAGAAATGATCGGATCAAAGACTTGTGTCCTCGCAGATGACCGACTCAGCGTTTCAGGTGCAGGTATCGGAACATCTCTTTTATAAGTTTACAAAACTGCTCATGTATATATATTTATGTTTCAAAGTCCCATTTGTATTGCATAAAAACAATAAAAACTGCATTTAAAGAAATAAAACAAATCCCGGCAGCATCTTGATGGAAAGGTGACCTGAACGGATCAAGTCACTGCTTTGGAAGTTGAGCATAAAAACTAAAGTGATTCTCTAAATAATAAATAAAAAGAAAAGTCTCCTGGAAAGTTTGATTTGGAAAACATTGGCAGTCTCATAGAACAAAAGGCTTTTTGGTGTCTTACTGGAAAAGGCTTGGGAAACAAAGCAGCTTGAAAAATGTGATCTCATCACAAAACACTTGGTCCCGTTTTCTTCACTGTCCAAGGAAAACTAGGCATAAAGTGGTCATGTTAATATCATATCGGTCATATTTTAAGAGCCGTACCATTAAAAAACTATGTGTCAGCAGCTGTTGAATCGTGTCAATCAAAATAGTAAATCTGTCCATTTGACTTCAACACTTAGAGAATCTGCTTTTCTCTTACCAACCTGATTTGTGATAAAACTGCTCCATCGCTGCAAAGTCTTTGCGCTAATTAACTAAAAGTCTTTTTCTTTTAACTTTTAAAAACCAGAGACACATGTTAAAGATAAAAATGCTGCACTGACACTGTAGTAAAACACGAGTCCATCGGGACGTCCCGCTTCTATGACGTGTTCAAATATTAAAGTTGTTCTGCAGCCGACTCTTTTTAACATCTGTCTTCATTCTGAGAGTCGATGCTGCATCATATTCCTGTGATTGAGTTTTCAGAGGTAGAATCGTCTCTGTTTGTAGTAAAACTGGGTTCAATACATCCTGTTGATTGTATTTTGTTCTCTATATAAAAACGTGAGCTGGATTATTTGTGCTTGTGTTTTTTCTATGCTGAGATGGACCTGCTCCTCTTCCCCTCCTCCTCCGCCCTCTCCTCCTCCGTGACGGCCCACTGCTGAAGCTTCCCGCTGCCGAATATCGCGTAGACGATGGCGCCGCCGGCGTTGATCCCGGCCGCGACCCAGAACACCGTCTGCCAGCCGGCCAGCGTGTGCTGCCAACCAGAGAAGAAGAGACATCAGTGGTGTGTAACTGTGACCAGTGTGTGTGTCCCCAGAGAAAACCCACACAGACACGGGATGAACACGCAAACCTCACACAGAAAGACCCTGGTCGGCCGTCAGGTTCAAACCCACAACCTTCTTTCTCACAGTATCACCTGAACTCTAATGTGGTCTGTTGTGTTCATGTGGTGGTTTCTAGGTTCGCTGAGCGGATCCACCTACATGTTTGGTGAAGTATCCGGTCGCTATCGGTGCCACGACCCCGGGGATGGTCCCGAACGTGTTGGTGATTCCCAGAAGAAACCCTGCGTATCTACAGGGGACACACAAACATGTTGTGAGGGAGTGACGACATTATCCAATCACTAAACAAATGAAATCAACAGTTCTGAGTCGAAGCCCTCGTCCACATAGAAGCGGATATTTCAGAGCGGGGGGGAGACGGTCACACCCACCGAGGGGCGATGTCGATCTGATTGATGAAGACTCCGGCGGCGCTGACCCCACCGGTGGTGATGGAGAGGGTGAGGAAGGTGACGGTGAGGACGTGGCTGCAGCCGGCGTACGCCACAGCCACGAGGAAAGCTGCGGGAAACAACATACCTGCAGCGAGGAGGAAGAGGAGGAGGAGGAAGAGGAGGAAGAGGTGGACGTTAGGGAAGCAGGGAAAAACCTGCACATTTCATACATGAAGAGACGACCGTGGTTCCCTTGCCTGCGACGGTGAAGAGCTTGCGCACGGCGGTGACGCTGAGCAGCCGCCTCTCGATGAGGCCGTCAGCCATGAAGCCCGACAGCGTGGAGAGCAACCAGCCCCCGAGGAACGGCAGAGCGGACAGGAGGGCATTCTGAGGACAGAGACACAGTTCCAGACGTTTGATGAATGAAGCTGGTTTTTAAGAGACCATAAGTAAGAATATAAAAGTCTTTTCTATCGAGGGTGTTTGTGTATGGAAGCCTCACCGATTTGAGGTCAAAGTGCAGGATGTTGTTCATGTACGTGGGCAGGGAGGTGAGCAGGGTGTAGTAGGACCAGTTGGCACACATCTGGGTGACGATGATGGCCCACAGGGGGACGGACAGCAGCATGGGCAGCACGGGGACGGACCAGCCGTGACCTGTGCCCTGTGGTTTCAGATCAGAGCAGAGCAGGAGATCTTTAAACACCACGATCCAGAAAAGAGCACGAGGCGGACACACATGTGGAAATAAATGTTCAGTGGACGGGAAGAGAAAGTCACAAAATGAGCGAGAACAGAAAGAGGAATGGAAACAGGAAGTTTGAAAGCGGATTGAAGAATGAAAGAACAATGCCAGCAGAAATACAAAAACAGCTGCGTGACACTAAAACTTTCTGATGCTTTAGAAATATATTCAAACTTTATACATCCATGTTTATCTAATGTGTAATATCCTTAAAAAAATGTCTCTCTCAATGAACGATACTGCAGCGAGCCACCAGGGGGAGATTTGGGATTTGGGAGCTGTCAAACTTTATGTAACAGTCTTCTTTGAAAAAATCAATTATCTTAAAGATCAATAAGATAAGATAAGAGAAAATCCTCCTTCTGACAGACACAGGTTAGACACACAAGTGGAGTCACAGTTATAATATTTAGTTTCATGTATTTAAGTCAAAAATTTAAAGTCATACGAGGTTGAGTTTTTATTCTGATCCTCATCCTCATCTCTGCATCTCACAAACTAAGATGAAAACTGAGAGGATAATATTTCCCTCAGGTTTAAACCTCGCGGTCGTCTCGTCCATTCATTTCCACGACCACTTCCTCTCTGACCAGACAACGTGAGGCGAGCGTCACGGTGAATAAAACATCGGGTGATGTTTCATGCGCACCTGAGGCCCAATAGACTTTATGATGTAATCTCTCTCCTCTTCGCTGATTCGAGGATGTGTGTGAGGCTCGTCTGACACCAGAAGAAACCAGAAGACGGCCCAGAGGCAGCCGGCTCCTCCTGAGAGACAGAGACACAGAGAGAGAGAGTCAGAGTTTAACTGTGCGAGCTGGGGAATGATTAATCATCAATCATGCACAGTGAAGCACAGTAGAGATGATGTCATGTTGTCGTTGAATCTGTCAGGAATCCGTATCAGGAAACATCTCTAGTTTAAATCCATCCCCAGTTCCTGAGGGGTTCACTGTTCTGAAGAGAATGAAAATGATGTGAATCACAAGCTGCTAAATCTTAACCCTGACACCCAAAGTGGAGAAGTGGGGTCCGATCCCTCCGGTAGAGTTCAGGGACTCGTTCTAATTATTAATGTTCCATCTTCATGTTGGTTTTTCCTTTACTTTCTCTGCGTGAGGTCGTGCTCTTGTTTCTCACCACAGAGGTAGAACACAGAGGGCCAGCCCAGCGTTTGGCAGATCAAGCCCGTGAGCGGCAGAGCCACAAAGGCGCCGAAGCTTGCTCCGGATCCCGACATGGTCATCAGGCGGGAGCGCTCCAGTGGGGGGGCCCAGCGAGCCCACATCGCCATCATGGCCGGGAACGTGACACCCTGAGGAAAAGAGTGAGACCGACTGGTAAACAAACAATCATCTGCTTTTTCAGTTAAAGACATAAAGACAAACATCTAAATGTACAGACAACATTTCATTTTGCTTCCTGAGCCACATGTGACTCCACTACCCAGAATCCTCTCACCTCTCCAAAGCCCTCCAGCGCTCGCAGTGCAAACATCCAGGTCACACCCAGCTGAGCGGCCATGGGGGTGAGGAGGGTGAGGGCAGCCGTGCCCAGCACACCCAAACCCAGGAAGACCTTCCCCCCGTAGAGACCGGCCAGGTAACCCCCCGGGATCTGCGTGCACAGGTAGCCGAAGAAGAAGGCCCCCAGGAGCCAGCCCTGAGTCTCTGAGTCCCAGGGATACTGAGGGACCTGGGACAAGAGGACAGAGAGATGTGGGTCACCTTCATTTATCTACAAACACTCTATGATACTTCACGATGGGAGTTTTTTTTACCCCCTCTGGTTGTGGGAACGTGTCGCTGGCGTTTTCCATCCCAGCCGGCATCGGACACGCGTGCACGATGGAGGTGTTCGGGGCCGGCGTGGGCTCGGTGGTGTTCACCATCACCACCATGGCCACACTGAGGTTGACGCGGAGGCCGTAGACCACGGAGAACCCGAAGAACATGAGCACGGCGAGGTTGAGGCGAGCGGAGCAGCACTGAGGAGGAACTGCTGACACACAGAACAGTGAGGTCAGCATCGAGAACAGCACATCAGCCATCATGGTCATTTTCTATTTATCACATTAATGCAGGAATAAGCTTTGGACGGGGTTGAAACATTTATAATTTTTGGATGATTTCAGGGATGGAAGTGTCATCATATTATTAAGAAGCTGGAAATCGGGACCTTTGATGCAGGTCACAAGTCATATTTATATTTCATTATTTCCCTTTTCTACGGAGACACAGTTTCAATATCATGTGACTTGAGTCAAACTGCCTCTTCACAAAGATCTTATATAACTGACAAAGTGCTGATGTGAGTGTGACCATGACACAACTAAAAAGAATCTGCTGAGGAACCAGAGACAGTTCAACAAGACGTTTGCACCATTAGAAAATAATGACGGAAATATCCAGATGTTGAGAGGTTTATTTTACTGCTGAGCTTGAATGCATCATCACGGCAAACTGAATATTTTTAGCTTTTGATCTCATTTGACAAATTAAGCCATTTTCCAACATCACAAAGTTTCTTGCAGCCCTTTGATCTAAATACAACTGAAATGACTTGGAACTGGTCCTGAGAGTCGTGTCGAGAGGAAAGTCCAAACTCCTCATTGAATGAAAATGTCCTGATAAGAGCAGAAACAAACCTGCGTCTGTCTCGATGAGCGGCTCCACGTCCTCCACGTCCTCGCTCTCGTCCGAAGACGCTGCGTTGATGGAGAAGCCATTTGATCGCGGCATGGCTGTCGACTGGCCCAGCTAAACACTACAATACTTGAAAATGATGTCAGTAAATCATGGCGTCCAGGAGATCTGCTGAAGAGATGGAGATCAGATGTCAGAGCAACACAGACTCACACAGACCCGGACATATAAACACTGCAGACACACAAACAAACAGGATAAGAGATAAAAACATGGCATAAATGTGAGATCACATGAGACACACACACACACACACACACACACACACACACACTGACTTCACTTCAGAGCCTGACACTGGAAGTACACAACACACTGGGGCCGTTGTTGCCTCTGGGAACTTTTCAGGAACTAAGGAAACCGCCCGTGACACACGTCTCTGTTCTGACTCACCACTGTGGCTTTGAGGAGGTTTCTTCAGAAAGAGGAGGTCAGAAAGAAAAAACCTGAAACAAAGTCAGAGCATCTCTGTTAGTTCAGTGACCTGCACTGACTCTGACTTGGTTTTAAATAAAGTTTAAATTGAATTATATCTGTGAATCTCTGTTTAACTTGTGACCTCGTCCTCAGGCTGGAATAGAAAAGAAACCTGTTGCCAAAGGTTCCAAACAATCTCATCATTAAAATAGAGCAAGTTGGGTTTCGGACTTTTGTTCAGACAAAACCAGACGTTCAAACCCTGAATAAACCTTGTCACACAAAGGAGGTCAAGAAATGTTGAGTCATTGTTTTTAGTTTCACCAAAATTTTAATTACCATGACGCCGGCAGAAAAAACCCTCTACAAAACTTATTTTGAGGAACTGAGAAGAATAAAATTCTATCAGATCGTTTCAGATGATGCTTAACCGACTTCACGTTTCGTTGAGTTGGAGTCGAGCTGAGTTTCCTCATGAACTCAGACAGACACATACAGTGTTAAAATACATAAAATCATCCATAAAACATTAATAAAACATCCATAACACACAAACAGACACACACACATCCACACACAACTGGACCTGAAGATTCCAGCTGCTGCAGCTCCTCAGGATCAGTTAACACCTAAATAAACGGTTCAATCAGGGATTGATCCTTCAATCATCTCTGCAGTCTGAAGATGGATTCTTCAGTCCAGTCGCTCTGAGACAGTTTCAGTTCAATACACGAGTCATCAGCTCAAAAACGTCCGTCACAACTTGCACCAATGTTCGGAAAACAGCAGAACAACGGTTCCAGCTGTGAAACCTCTCTGAACATCATGGGTTTAAGATGCTCTACTTCATTTGTTCATGTTATATTATCTGTTTAAAAATCCAAGGAGGTTATGTTTCACTAAACTACACAACTGATCATGATTACATCATCAATTATCACATTTAAAAAAGCTGAAACTGGGTCATGATCGTTGTTTTGCTTGATAGTGATTGAAGCAGTTAATTAACCATAAGAATATTTAACCTCAATAACTAATAACTATAATTAGTTGAAGAGGGAAGTCGTCTCATCTTTTGTTTGATTTTAACATCAGGGTCTTGACGGGAATGAGACGAAGTGGAAAAACAGGCCGTGTGAGCAGGAAACATCAAAGTGTCTGTTCACATCAATATCAATAATCAATAATCCTGACTCGGTTTGGATCTGTGTCCTGAGTCAGTCTGTGAAATCTGTAAACATCAAATATTGATCACTCACAACTTTCCTCTGCATAAACCTGTCACACGCGCTGCCACCAGGTCTGTTTGAGGTTATACTGTATTTATGTTAAGTGTTTCACCTGCCACCACTTTGAAAACACATCTGATCATGATGGTCAAAGCTTCACATTTCCACATGCGGGAGGATGAAGCCGAGGCCTTGTTGGTATTTCTGATTAACACAAATAGATAGCTGCTCAAAACTTTTAGGAAATCAATCGATCAATCGACGACTGAGTGTCTCAACAGGTCCAGACGCTTCGGGGTCATTAGTTGTGAACTGACTCCGAAAATGAAGTGAACCAAATCAATACGTTTTTTTCTAATCCATTCTAAAAACCACAATTTCCCAGATTTTTACATAGTTAAATTTAACTTTACTGCTTTATTCATATATGAAAAAGCACCTCTGAAAAGATCATCAGGTTCACTTTGTTTGCAATAAATGGATTCAAATGTTTTTTCTCACGGCAAAAAATAATATGTATGTTCATCATCAAACTTTGTGTCTCATTATGTCTGATAAACACAAACTGTCATAGAGGATAAACCATCCTGCTCAACCACTAATGCATGAGTAATAACAACACACAATAGTATTTCATTCACACCCACACAGCTATTTTACTTTGAAAACCTCCCTTATTCCTTTGATACACAAGCTATGTGTAAAAGCTATGTGTAATAGCTTGTGTATTATGTGTAATAGCTTGTGTATTATGTGTAATAGCTTGTGCATTAAAATTCCTTCTAATGCACAACATGCGTCAGAAATGACTTTCATTAAGGAGAAAGTTCCTCTGATAAAATAGAAGATGAGTTAATTCTTGGTCATCAAAGGAACCTTCTTCAGGGAAGCTGGATTCTAAGAAACAACCACAACTCCAGCTTGATCCTGTGGAACAAAGT
This sequence comes from Platichthys flesus, assembly GCF_949316205.1. Classification (NCBI taxonomy): domain Eukaryota; kingdom Metazoa; phylum Chordata; class Actinopteri; order Pleuronectiformes; family Pleuronectidae; genus Platichthys; species Platichthys flesus. The sequence goes on from NC_084961.1 coordinate 2,741,656, forward strand.
CCAGGTCCTCAGCATCAGAAGCTTCAGACGAATTGCCTCCTCATCTTCCTCATCCCGTTCTTCATAAAGCATCTTTAGGAACCATGTCATCATCAGTAAGTGTGAAATGATTGGGACCAGTCAGACTCTGCAGGAGACATTGGTCAAAACCAATGTCTCCTGCATATCAATCGGTCTATTGAGCATATACTGATATATTTTGAGTTTTATTTTGTAGATCTAGCTTTGGTTAGCTAGCCAGACAAGAAGCAAGCTAGCTAACCGCCAGTTAGTAATATTCATATTTCTCACTGGTAATGGATTATAAAATTGTGTAAATGTGACGTAGAAATCTTTTTTTATAAAGTAAGAAAAGAAAAGAAAGACAAGATATTTAACGAATACTTAGAATATAAAAATAACAAATTGACTTATTTAAAAAATACAGCAAATGAACCCTGAAATATATCTGCAAAGAGAGAGAAAATAAAACTCACTTGTGACCCATATTGTGTATCAAAGGGTTAAGTGCATTAACCTGGAGCTTAAAAACATCTGGAGTATCACACATCATTGAGCTACAGTATTTCAAAGTAATAAGTATCTGAATACTAGTTTACTGTTAATGAATCAAACAGCTGTGATTGTCAACATCCACTAAGTGACTCAGTGAGTTCAATGAGATCCCCCTGAATAACACTCACCTGCTGGAGGAGTTCAAAGCAGAAGCGGCTTTGATCCTTTGTCCTGAGACTGAAACATGTCGCAGATCAGCAGGACGAATTGTCTCAAATCAGTAAAACAACAACATCTGAGCTCAGCTGCTGTTCTCCACCGCGGCGACAGAAACTGTCACGTGATCGCGAGGTGTTCCCGGAACCTTTATGAAAACACGGAAGTCACAGTGACTGGAGCGGACGTGCCTGATGTGACACAGCGCGCTGAGGAAAGCTCGTATGGTTTATAGATCAGCGCTGCGGATATGCCGAGTAAATCACATGATCATCCACTGGCCCAGTCTCCTCAGTGATTGGCTGACAGATGTGTTGCCAGGTCGGGTTGGTTTTCCGCATTTCAATGTTTTTGCTAACCTTTTTGAATCCAGCTCTTGAATCCATCAAAACTCAGAATATGGAATCAAACGAGGGTCACTTGTTCTTCTTGTGTGCATGAACAATTGATTTGTAGCAGTAGAAATATTTTTTGCGTGTTGGAAAAAGGTATAGCATGCAGGTATATTCTATATACTTAAAAACAGGGTTTGTAGAAGTGGAAATATTTTGTCAATGGTTAGAAATAATTTTGTAGCTGTAGGAATATTGTGCTTATACATACAATTTTTTTCAACAATAGAAATATTTTGTACAAATGTCAAAAAGTTTTGTATCTGTGAAAAGTGTCCCTATTAGATACGAGTTGTAGATCCATTTAAAATAATGTGTTGAAAACTATAAACTGAACTATAAACTGAAAAAAGAATACGTGAATACGAGTGAACACACAATATTAAAAAACTACACTTTCGTGACTTTTGGTCCAACCTGGCAACCCGGACTCCTCCACTTTCTACAAGCTGAACGCGACAGGACGAGCTGGTTTTCAAATATATAATTATAAACCTTTATTCAGCCTTAACTCAGTTATTCTTCTTCTTCATATAAAAACACTTTAATTCAACGAGTTTAAAAACTACAAACACTTTTATCACGTCTTCCGGGGTGTACCCGTTGTTATGGCAACGACTTGAGCGATCGTTGTGCGTTGAAGAAAAACAAACAAACAAACAAACAAACAAACAGCAGCTGTCGGTGTCTCCTGCTGATTAACAACCGGAAATCAAGCAGCTGTCCCCGCGTCATGGCGCATTACAGAGTAAGTGTGCGACTCCACCACTTGTTATTGTACTGGTTATTGTACTGGGAATGTTATGGCACGACGCTGGTTGCTAGCTGGTTAGCATCATGTAGCCGGGCCCTGAACGCACCACAGGCTGACTGTTGGGCTTTGATCTCGCGCTGCGGGTGTTTGTGGGTTCGTCGGTGTTTGTGGGTTCGTCGGTGACGCGTCTGTCTCGTTCCAGGCCGCGGAATCCAAGCGAGAGCAGTTCAGGAGGTACCTGGAGAAGTCAGGGGTCCTGGACACCATCACCAGCGGTGAGTACACTGCCCTGGTTAGCATGGAGCCACTGGGAGCCACTGGGAGCCCCCCCCCCCCCACCGCTCAGCTGATTCACGTCTCTTTTCCCTGTTGCAGTTCTAGTGGCTCTTTACGAGGAGACGGACAAACCCATCAACGCTCTGGAGTATCCTTCACGTGCCTGTGTTAATGTTAATGTGGCTGACATGATGGTTCGAGACCCGAGGCCCCCCACAGGCCTAAAACCAATATTTATAAGGGGGACACTTTGGTCCAGGTCCATCTACGGTGGCTCAGAGAGCTCAACGCACTGGACGTGAAGCTGCAGCTCAATGCTCTGTGAGGTCAGTGAGGTCTGTTGATCGTCAGTGGTGATGGAACCTCTCAAAGCATTGAGCTGCAGCAGGTTCACCGCTGTTTTGGGTCCCCTGGAAACACTCCTCATTTTGCAGCGTGTGTGTCATCAAATTGATTTACTACTCTTAGTGTGTAGGTTTTTTTGTTCAATTTGTGTATAAATCCATGCAGTGCTTTGTCTTGCTTACAAATAAACAACTGGAAGAAGAAGAAGACCCAGTAGATGGAGGCAGAAGACGAGTGTAACTCACAGGAAGCTCGTTCTATCAAGTGTGATTATTATTCATTTTAATTGTCATAATTCCGGATGAGAAGAACCCACCTGCTTTAGTGAAAACCAAAGATCAATCAGAATAGTGTGACCTTGACCCTTCACCCTGCAGTTTCATAAAGGTTCACCTCGGGGGGGCTGGTCCAGAGCCGGCGGACACCGACGCTCTTCGCATGGAGCTCGCCGATCTCCAGCAGAAGTGCAACCTGCTCATGGAGGAGAACAAAGAGCTGAGGAACAGAGTGAGAAGCATTCATCCCCTTTAAAGGTGTCAGTGTCTGTGTCTGTGCTGCTGTGACCTCTAACCTTCACGTCTCGTTTTCCAGCTCATGCAGTATGAAGCGTCAACTGAAGAGGGAGCTGCAGAGTAGAGACGCGTTCTCTCTTCTTCTTTCCACAAAATATACGAAAAAAACGGCATTTTGTCGAATATGTAAATGTTTATTACATAATAATACGGTGATCACAAAGTCACTGTTTGTTTTTTTTCTGCAACAAGAAGCAACTTTTGTTTTCTCACATTAAAAATGTGTTTTTCAGCATTTGGCGTCAGTCGTTTGTAAACGAAAGCACGAGATTCTTACACACTGAAATACAGACATTTAAAAAAGTGACTTCATATTCTAAGGGATATTTTTTGCCTTATTAACTAAACCTCAGAATAGCAAGTAAAAAAACAATTTCATAGAAAAAGCAATAATTTACAGGTCGCTGCTCATGTGCCCGATAAGAATTAGAGGTCTGATGGATGACAGCACATTTAAGAAGCTTTATTTAGTTCACACTATTGAGCAGGAGAGAGGTTTTCCATTGTGTACTTTTAGCTGGATCACTGTCAAATATGTTGGAACAGACGCTGGATTAATTCAGTGTCACTGATTTAAAAGTATCCGGTTGCATAACTGTGTTGTGGCCTGAAACAACTTTATAGATCTGTGGTTCAGTTTTCCATCCCACTGATGTTCCATCCAACCAGATCATTAAAATCTGTCTGATGCACGTACCCGCTCTGCATAATGTGAAAATAAACAAATCGGTGCACTGTGGCCTGGGAACCTTTTCCAGTTTGCTCCTCTTTGTTTTCAGTGACACAATCTGATCTGACACCCGAACACATCTTTGAGTTTCTGTTGCATCCAAAGCAGAGACTGTAAATCAAGATGGACGACACGTCTTCATTTCCAAAAAATATCCTAGATAAGGGAGCCGCCCTCTTGCACGTTTGACTTATTGTGAAGCTGGAACCTGCGGAGTAGAGATCAGGGTGTGGAGCCGCGGTATCGAGGTCCTGCCAATACGCATTCTCGACCAATCAGGAGCCAGTGTCAGCTGTCAATCATGATGTTTTATCGCATCAAATAACGAATTAAAAACAAACTTCATGTAAAAAACACTTAGTAAGATCTACGTAGAATACCTGAAACTATCTTTAGAAAAATTAAACTAAGCCAGCCACCAGGGGGCCATCAATGTGTTTTGGCTTCACTTTGGAAGAAACTGTCATGGCGTCCATCTTTATATACAGGCCACGATCCACAGCTGTAGGTCCGTTTATATCTGCAGGTCAGTCGGAGCTCGCCTGCTGCTGGCACTGCTCGCCACCGACACCCTGCGGTTTGTGGGGGAGGCCGTGGGGCTGTTGCTCTCGCGGCTGTGCCGGGACACCGAGCTCAGCTCCCCTGCAGAGTCCGGACTCTGAGACCTGCTCGTTCTCTTAACGTCCGCCTTGGAGAGCATCCTGGCTCGGGGGCCCACGTGGCTGCCGCGCAGCTTCATGCTGCTGCCGTGGCCGTGGTAGGAGTCGCCGCTGTCCGAGCCGTTCCCCTCCACCACCGTGGAGCAGTTCCACGGCGGACTGACCCTCCGAGTCTTCCTCGCAATCCCTGACAGTGTAGGGCAGGAGGAGGCGTCTGCTACAGGGAGGGTGGGATACTCGGAGCGTGCACACTCCAGGTCGTCACGATGTGGAGATGGTTCCTCCGGTTCCTCCTGTTTGTCCGCAGGAGGTGAACGCGTCTCACTGCTGGTGTTGTTGGAGTTGCTGTTCTGCTCCGTGGGGCTCGGCACTCCCTCCTTGCCGTCCTTGTGGCTGTCTGACTTTGCACCAGGGTCTCCTTGTATTGGGATGAAGGCCGAGGAGGCATTGAGGAGAGGGAAGTTGGGTCCGTTGCCCTGCTTATCCAGCAGCAACATGTATCCACTGGGTGCTGTGGGGATGGTGGTCTTGCGTCCCACCGAGGTTCCAGTGCAAACCTGATGAACGACAGAGTTCTTCTTGGACTTGTTGACGTAGTAGTCATCGAGGTCGTCCTTCAGGTGTGGGTAGTAGTCCAGGAGGCCCTTCTTGAGCTTCTTGTAGCCCAGGTGCATGATCTCCAGGAGGCTGAGAAAGAGGGAGATGCAGGCGATGCCTTGCATGAACATCATGAACACGGACTTCTCTGTGGGCCTGGACACAAAGCAGTCCACCACGTTTGGGCACGGTTCCCTTTCACACTTGTAGAGCGGGCTCAGCCGGTGTCCATACAGGATGTACTGACCCGTCATGAAGCTGACCTCCACCACAGAGCGGGTGACTATGTGGGCCACGTAGGTGCACAACAGAGATCCTCTGAGCGGGGCCTTGTTCAGCTTCCCCTGCTCCAGCTGCCTCATCTCCTTCTCGATCCTCCTCCTCGCCTCGGCCAGATCCACGTCCACCGCCTCCAGCTCCCGACGCAGAGCCACCTTCTTGCAGTGGCGCTCCTTCTCCAGGGCCCGGAGCTGGTAGATGGCGTGGCCCATGTACACCAGGGAGGGCGAGGACACGAAGATGACCTGCAGCACCCAGTACCTGATGAGGGAAATGGGGAAGGCCTGGTCGTAGCAGACGTTTCGGCAGCCGGGCTGATCCGTGTTGCAGATGAAGTCCGTCTGCTCATCGTTCCACACGTCCTCCGCGGCGACGCCCAGCACCAGCATCCGGAAGATGAAGAGGATGGTCAGCCAGATCTTGCCGACCATGGTGGAGTGGATGTGAACCTCCTCCAAGATCCCTCCAAGGAAGTTCCAGTCCCCCATCGTTTACATCTGCAGGGCTGGAGTCGGTGAGGTCAGAGATCAAAGTCAAGATCATCGGATAACAATCAATACTGGGTTTTTGACTTTGATGCTGATCAATATTTAGGAGGTTTTAAACCCAACAAGGTTTAATCATCTCAGTTTTAATTTAAATAAACACATGCAGCCATAAAGACGACAAAAACATTAAAAAAGATCAGTAGTTGTTTTTCTATTTTAGTAATACTTATACCATTCGTCTGTTTAAAGAATTAAATAACGTTGAAACTTTGGTCCTGTTGGAAATTCCTGTCTCACATAAAAATAATATAATTAAATGACTTACAAAAGATCTGACCAATCAATAGACTTTTGTCCATTTTACGCCTCATTCACTTCACTTCAGTGTGTGTAGTTTCACTTTTGTACATTTAGCTGCAGCTGGAGCTTCTTTTCTGATTCTAGTGTAAATGTATATTCTGGTACCATCTTGTTATATATTAATTAATACATTATACTGTACGCACATTTTCTAACAACACTCTAGTCAAGTTCTGAAGGCAGGACTCGGACATGTATCTGAGTATTTGTTCTTTTACTCAATAACAATATCTATATTCTATCTTTAACGTGGTTTGACATCACACGACCAGTTAACCGTGTCCCAGCTGAGCACTAACACATACGACACTGTACTAATGTATGTATGACCTTGAGCTAATGATTTTAATGCTCTGATTATAGGTGTTAATGGGATTAGATCAAGCGATAACAGATAATCAATCGACCTCAACAATCACGTCAAATATAGATCAATAACTCAAACCTGTGATGTTATTCACAAGAAAGAAACGTTTTACCAGAGGAAAAATATCAGTGGAAAACTGTCTCACTCAAATCTACTGACACAAATTATGATTTTCACAATAAAACAGATTTTAAAATGAGTAAACTTACCTTTCATGTTGGAAATGAAATTTCACAATAAAAGCCTTTCTGCTGCAGCCGCTGATGAACTCAGTCCCACAGACTCATCTTTTATTTTCTTTATCCTTTCTGTAAAAAGTAAAAAGTACCCGACGGCGTCTGACGACTCTACTGTCGGTGAAAACTGGACCAAAACCAGATGAAGCCCGTCGCCTCCAGTTGTTCACTCCTGGTCCATGAGAGAGGAGATCGATGGAGGCTGGTGAAATGCTCTGTTGCCATTTACCTTGCAGCGGTGAGAGCGTCCGGCCCCGACAGTGACTGAGGCTGAACTGAGCTGCAGCGAGTTCCACTGTTTGTCTGGTTGAACCGAAAGGACCCTGAACTGGTTTGATCCTTTAAGTTCCCACTGGACACAACTGGTGCACTGGGTTGTTCCCTCCGCTGGGATGGTTCCCTGTATGAGAGTTAATCTGAAATCCCATTTGTTTACAAAGTGGATTCACATCTTTATTTGGTTTAATTTCCAGGACTGAACATTTTAATTAAGTTCTTGTTCACTCGGTTAAAACAGAAATATTCAACCTCCAGAAGTATCCATGTTGAGGAAGTGATCATTTCAGCAGATTACTGTATTTTAAAGTTTTACTACTGTGTTAGTATCGAGAAGGAGCTTTGTCGATGAAGTTTATTCTGGTTTATTTCAAAATTATCTTCCTGAATAGAACCATAAATCCTATGGTTCTTTCCCTATATACATTACAGAACAACTGTGGTTAAAATAGAATGTGATCACTCAGTAAAACTCAAGTTAATTCAGAGAGAATCTGTGATCTTAATTTATAAAATTGTGATTGTCTGCAGACATAAGATTCGGTATAACACTAAAATATTAACTGGAAGTCAAAAACATATTCTGCTTGTGTTCATGGAGTGGAACATCGAGGCTTCATGCAACTGCACTTTTTGTTTGATCATTGTTTTTCAGAGGCGTGTGTGATCAATGGGACACGTCCGATTTCATACATGGCTGCATCTCTGAATCTAATTTCAGTTATTCGTGCAGCTACTGTTCCATTAAAAGGAAATCAATGAACCAGGCTGGACCCAGAGCGCCAGTCTGTCAAACAGGGAAACATTTCAGGTCCTCCTGAGGTTTCCTTCACATCAGCTACTTTAAGGATTTCCCCACAAAGTTTACAAACTGAAGCCACACGTCGTTTCTTTTTACAGAACGTTATCATTTAATACTCAAAATAACAGTTTCTTTCTACGGATGATAGAAGACCGGGAGGATAAAACATGCCGTGACAAGAGCCGCTCAGAAAAACTATCAACAACACAGTCGGATAAAGATCCGATGATTTTTGAGGAAGTGTTGGGAAATGAAACACCTTCAGAAAAAGGTTCTACTGTTACAGAAAACACCACAAAATGAAAACAGGTTAATGTCCAAACAGAGTCTGGTTGACAAAACACTTTTTAAAAAGATCGTATTATTTATGTCCAAACAAGAGATTTCAATTCGGGTTTTTTTTTAAATTTTTTATTCGTCCAGGCAGCCAGAGGATTTAATGTTAAAATATAAAAATATCAACTTGAAGTTTAATCCATCAGTGTCAGTTTTCATCTTTCTCAATCACATTACTGCTGCAGTTAAACTCGTTCCGAGTCGGTTTGTATCCGACATTAAAAGTGGAAGATTATAAATAATGTGCACTGTGATGAATTATCAAGATGAGTTTAACGTTGATTTTTAAAGAGACACACATTTATCTCTGTTGCTGCGTAAAAAAAAGGAGAAGAGAAGAAGAACCACCCAAGAAACTTTGAATCTACTTTTGAGAAAACCAGCTGTTTTCAGACATGAGCTCTGGAGAAGTGGGTCTGGATGTTTCCACACATGAAGAACACAGCAGGAGATCAGGAAGCCATCGACTTATTTCTCCGCGCCTTCTATTCACCTCTTTCTCTATGACGCCTTCCTGCTGTATTCCCACGTGGACTAACTTCGGTCATGTCTGAAAAGAAGCTGCTCTGACTCATTAACAACTTGGATTTCTTTTAAAATACTGACTGTTTTTGCAAAAATGGGTGCGTAGGGTTTAGAAAACTAAATTATCAGCAACTGTATGTAAAAAAAGAAAGAAAAAGACAACAGAATATTCCTGGCCGACTACCACTGAACATAGAACCTGCAAACTGCAAAATGTTCCTGTCAGGAAATATTACCAAAATAATTTTATAAAAACAAGCAAAGGACCTTGGGCATTGTTCATAAAAGGAAGCTGCAAAAACAAACTTTCTACAAATGGTTCAGTGGACGTTACATTCATGTCAAACGAATCTTTTCTTAACAAACAACCAGCTCTGGTACTGAGCTGAAGGAAGGTTTTAAAGGAGGGAGCGGATACGTTCTAGCGTCCTCCTGACTTGCGTCCCGCCCAGGACCTGGAGCGAGAGCGGGAGCGTGATCGGGACACAGAACGGGATCGTGAGTGGGCCGGGGAGTGTGCACGCCGCACCTCTTCCTCCGGGTAATGGGAAGTCGAAGCTTGGTTGATGTTTTCTCGCTGAGGTGCCGATCTGGAGCGCGATCGAGATCTTCCCCTGGACTCTCTCCTCGCTGGCCGCTGCTTGTATCTGAAGCCACAGAAGGTTGAGACAGAAAACCAGCGGAGGTTAACGAACTGAACTGGCAAAAATAGTTTGTTGAAAAGAAAAAGTTTGATAAGAATAACACTTCAAGATGAGATGCAACAAGACACACACCAGCTCAATATTAGATGCACAGATGCAACAAGAGAACAGTTGATGTTGCACATCAACCAAAAATCTTTGGCTTGGAGGCAGAAATGTTTCAAGTGGAAACCCAGGAAAATATAAAAGGGCCAACCATAAAAACAGACAGAATCTGACGTTGTGCTAAATGGCCACCGGACTTAAAGGGAAGTTGTACCTGTCTTCCTCACGGCTCCTGCTCCTTCCTCTTCCATTCATACGCCCCCGAGATCTGAGGAAACAAGAGTTTATTCAGTTATTCCCTTTTCACAGATGTGAAGTTAATGTCTAATGAGATTAAATCACTTAAAGAGGAAAACTCACTCTCGCGGACTCTCCGAGCGTCTGCGCCGGCGATCGCCCGACGGGCTGCGGGATCGGTACCGGTCGTAGCTGCGGCTGCGCGAGCGTCTGCGCCGGCTGTCTCGATCGTAGTCGTCGTATCGAGAGGATCTGCCGGGTGAAGGCCGATCCTTCGTCTTCATCTGGTTGGGAGCTGATGTAATGTGACACAGTTCAGACAGAAACACGACTGTTCGTACTGTTTTGTAGTAAATTTGGTCATGAAACGTGTTTTCTGCCTCATGAACCAAACAGTGTAAACACAGGCAGTGATTCGATGATGAACTGGTCTTTAAACAGGGTGACAGCACCCGGAAGGAATCACACAGTCACAAACATTCACGTTAAATCTGAATCCACAGCAGAAATGATGTAAGAAACTAAAAGTTTGGTCAGAAACTCACTCTTTCTGTCGCCCTGTGCAAACTGGATTTCAATCTGCCGGCCACCAACCCACTTCCTGTCCAGGCTGTGAAGAGCATCCTCTGCGTCACGCACGTCCTCAAATGTGCTGAGTGGTTAAGGGTCGTATTCGCTCTCATGGGCAAATGTAAATCAATGTTTTCCTCTTGAACAAGTGCAGCGGGCAAAAGAAAAACTAGTTGTCTTTGCATAACAGAATTTATCAAATCCATTATAACAGGAAAAAATGATTATATTGTTCACACCTTCATTAACATTATTTAATATTCATGTGAGAATAACGGAGGGTAAACATTTCCTTAAATTTGTGTAGCTTGATTTAAGAGATTAAAATGACAGGATTTGTATGTACAAACACAAAATATCAACAAATAAACAATCAGTTGATTCTTGTAGAGATTAAAGATGAAGCAAGATTTTCAAACACATCAAATCATCGTCTGACGGATCAGTATAAAATAAATAAACAAATCAAACACAAATCAAATTGTTGCTTAAATAAATAGTTTTGATCAAAAATTAAAAAGTCATCGATATATCACAGGGACAAGTCGACTTTGAGGTCATGTCAGATTCTCGGATTCGTCTCAGGAGGATACAAAATGATTCAGACTTGTTACCTTTGCTTGACTTTGAACTTCATCTTGATCTTTACACTCTTTAATCGACTCCCGCAGAGACTCGGGTTTCCTGCTTGACTTTTAAACCTCTTTTCTTTGCCCATTCTTTGCCGCCACTTCCAAGCCTTGTCTCTTTTCCTCTTCATGCTTTACTTTTCTCTTTTCAACCTTTTCCCCCTCTCTGATCCTGAAGGCCCCTGTGTGACTTGTCTTTACAGCTACTCTACACAGGGTCTTTGTTACTCTTTGTGGCCTGGATGCTTTTACATTTTCTGAAGCAATAACAGAGAAATATGTGCGTTAGATATTCAATCAAAGTAAGTGCAAGGAAAACATCACATAAAAACACACCACTGCTGAAAGAATAGTTTAAAATCATTTTGTTAGCAAGATGAAAAAGAACACAGTTAAAACATGATTGGGAAAGGATATTGAATGTATGCAAATCCTCTTGGTCGACGTGTATAGAAGTCAAGTGGGATGTAGACATCTACTATCGGCCCATAGCGGCCAAACTCACGCCGCAAATCCTCAGGCCTGAACACCGTAAATACAAGTATGACTCAACTGACCATCACGGGGAAACTCTACCTCCATCATCAACCATGTGACAGCAGCTGGGAGAGCAGCTGGTGGCCGAGCTAAAGGGACATTTCACTCAAAGCACAAGGAGACAGTGTCTTTCTTACCTTGAGCCTGATCCACCTGTTTGCATAGTGCACGTGTTCTCTAACTGTAGTCACTGTTGCCAAAGGGCTGCATTAAAAGAGACTCTCCAGTGAAGTTTAATTTGAATGATCCAATATGGCTTCTTAAAATCCAAATTATCACAACGTGCACAAACATTCTTTAAAGCAACACTATGCAACTTTTTTAATGTTTCAGTGACTTAATCTGTAGAATGTTTCCTGTTTCTTTCCCTTCAACTGTCAGAATCAGGTCCAGCCAGTTTTAGAGTGAAACTGAACCACAGATCTGTTTATATCTGCCATATTCAGCCAGAAACTAGTAAAATATGAGGAACTATAAAGAGAGTTTGGTGGATTTGTTACAGCTGTTCTCTGCGCCCGGTGATGACAGGGGGCGCTGTTGCTCGGTCAAAGTTTACACAGTGTTGCTTTAAGATCAGTATCAATAATGTGAGCTCAACACAAAGTGGGTTTCATTTCAGACACTCGTTCTTCTCTTGCGTTTTGTGAACTGTCCCTTTAACACATTTTGTTAACATGCAATTAAAAAGTGAAAACCAAGTTTCTACATTCAGGTGCCATTAAAAAAAAAAATCAAGTACAACCTGTAGAATATAAAATATAATAATGTTTGTAACTCGGGTCCCTGGGTGAAACCTACAGGTTGATGCTGATTACACTGATGTATGAATCAAATCATGTGTGACTAAGTTTTAAAGGGTTCCTCCTGCATAATATACCAAGTATATTCTGAATACAAGTAGTATTTGTATATTTTACTAATTGGATCTATAAACTGATATTAGATAAATAAAATAACCTAACAATTCATCCACATGTGTCAATCACAAGTGAATATATTACGTTTGCTGTTAACTGACGTCATGTGTAAAATCAATGGGATTAAACCGCATTAAAACAATAAAATGTATTTTTTAAAAAAAAAGGAAGATACAATAAATAAGTTGGTTAAATTATGCTTTATAATTGGCCGTGGACTGTGTGAGCTACAGATCGTATCCCGGTTCTATTGACGTTTGAAAACGCCTCGCGGCTGAGAACACCTGAGTGTTGATCAGCTAACAGATGCTAGCTCGGTTAGCTCGTTGGTAAAAAAAAACTCAATCTCAGTACAAACAAAGAGAAGTCCCCGAGACGTAGAACGTCACCGCGGACACTTTGCGAAAAAGATCAAACTTCTGTTTCAGTTGGAACACGAGTGCAAACGAACTCCATTATTATTCTGCACGACGGTTCAACGTCAGGCTAACAGTAGCATGCTAAGCTAACGAAGCTAGCTGCGGGTGAGGGGGGGTGGATCGTGCTAGACCCTGCGGCGGTGATGGCGCCGGGACGCGGACTCACCTGGACTCATCGCCGATGTTCCTGACAAACAGAGACGTGCTCGGAGGCCTCATGTGTCTGGCCATGAAATTAAAGTCCCGCAGCGGCAGGAAAACGTTGCTACGGAAAAAAACAGCGTTGAGAAATTGCCCTGAACATGCGCAGTTAAAATGCGCCTTGTTCGCTCCTCTTCTTTGTCCGGTTGTATTTGAGGGCGAACAGCGACACAGCACATTACCGCCACCGCCCGGTGAGGAGTGTGAACTGCAATGTGCAGTGTTGACAGTGTTTAAAATTCGATTCAATTGATGTTGGTAAATTGTGGAAAGAGAAAACAAAACAACCTCAAAGAGACACAATGATCACAAGTAATCACGAAGAAACACAACTACAGGAACGGAAAGCCAACACATTGAGGCTTCACACATCCATAATGACACACAAGAAATTACCACAAAGACTCTAAAAAAACAACAAAGAAACAAAAACAATCACAAAGACACACAGCTACAGAACCAGAAAATTCAACGCAAAACATCCACAAAGGAACCAAACGACCACATAGACACACAAGACGCATTGTTTCTAGCTGTTTTGTGTCATTTTCCATGTTTGTGTGATGTTCCTCTCAATTGTAAGAAGGGACTTTTACATGTGTGTGTCCAGTGAGTCACGTTCATCATGTCTTTTGATGTGAACTGAATACAGACAAGTATTTTGGGTTATTATTGAACTTTATTCAATGATTTCAAATGTATTAAGCTTCATTCCTGAGTTCTAGAGGGCCCCTGGCTGGAGGCTGAGAGGGTCCGAGGTCGATGGATGAGTGACAGCTGCCGATCAAACTCGTCTGCTTCTGCTGATGAAAGTCACTGAGCCAGAAGTGACCGTCTGGAAGCAGAGACACAAACAAACGTGACTCACCAACAAAAATCTCACAGTCTGTGTTCTAAAGCCTAAACTAAAGCCTCTAACCTCGACCATGTCCTCTCCCTGGATCTCTCGGACAGACGTGAATTTATCCGTCTCAGCGATCAGCTTCCCCTTCTCCTCTCGGACGGTGCACTGCACAGGAACACACACATGGACGGTAAGAGGGTGAAGAACTGAACCAACCGTCAGAAAGGGTCGTTTCCTACTAATCTACAACATGTTTGTAATAAACACATCAACCTGGAAGATTTCTCAGTAAAAGTATACGCCAGAATATCAAGAGACACAATATTTGAAGGTTGATTTTACCACATTTAATACATAACTTAATGTCCAGAAGGTTTGGTTTCTAATTAGTAATTTAAAGCAACATTAAATCGAGGAGGAGGGACAACTAAATAAGGCCATTTAGCCATTTTTGATATAAATGTATTTGTTTATTTCTTTATATATTTTGATATTAAGAGTGTTATAATGGGGGTAATTGGGTATGAGGAAGGACGGAAGGGTTTTATTTAAATGAAACAAAAAGGCACTAAACAGAAATGAAGTGGAAAAAATATGGCATGAAGTCAAAAACAATGTTATCCTCTAAATAAATAAATAAAAATTCAGTAACAAATTACAAATAAATAAGAAAATTAAATAATCACTCTCTTGTGACTCTTCCCCATAAAAAACTCATCCCTCAATTAGAAGATCTTCATCTTTCACATTTCAGTCCATCTGGAGAAACCTTCAATAATCTCTGCAGATATTAAGTGAGATCTCTTATTGACACAAAACAAGAAAAACTGCAGACTTAACCTTTAAAAAAAAACATCATCATCACCTCTAACATCTTCTCCTCCGTTTCTACTTTGTTTGAAATTACCTTGAACTTCCTGCCGTCCAAAGACTCCATCTCTGACTCCTGTCCGAGGCTGAACGAGTGAACTTTGGTGCAGACGGGAGTTTTCATGGTGTAGGTGAAATCTTTGCCTTTCTGCTCGATCACTATCACCGGCTTGATCTCCTTTCGCATTTTCACGACCATCTGAGGTGCACCTGAAACCCAGAGATCAAAATTCAACATGTCTGCTCACGGTGCATCAATTAATCAATCCCTCAAATATGAGAACACATCTGTACCAACTATCTTCAGGAACTCCTCCAGATTTTCCTCAGTATAAACTTTCCAGGTGCCGCTGAAGTCCATAGCTCCTGGTTGTGCTGCTGCCTGAGGGTGTCTGTTGTGCATGTTGTGTTAATCCCGTCACAAACCGCTGGTTGTCATGTTGGGGACTTTAAACTCCCTGTTATTTAGACTGGAACTTCCAATGAGACCCACAAGAGGTGGAACGTTCCTTTACTCCTCCCTCACAGGATGTGATGCAACAGTGTTAAATAAACTTAACTGGTCTTTTGCCCAATGTTTGATTCTTTTATTGTTATATTTTAACAACTGCACTAACGATGGCAGACCTTTATTTCACAGGGGCTTTTCTTCACACAACACATATTTAAAACAAATATTCCTCTTTTACATGATATACAAATACTTGTACTGGCATACACACAGGAAAGCACAGACATTTTAAGGCAAAC
This sequence comes from Platichthys flesus, assembly GCF_949316205.1. Taxonomy (NCBI): domain Eukaryota; kingdom Metazoa; phylum Chordata; class Actinopteri; order Pleuronectiformes; family Pleuronectidae; genus Platichthys; species Platichthys flesus. The sequence continues at coordinate 2,757,084 of NC_084961.1, forward strand.
ATGTGCAGGCAGCAGAAGCTCGGGCAGTCCAGTGCAGACATCGAAGTCGATTCAGTCTCAGATAAACATGCTCAGTTAAGACGAACACACAAGTTAGCTCCTCAACACTCACATTACGAATTACTCACACTAATTTCCTTTGTGCAGTGATTATCTGTTAATACTGTGCCGAGCTGCCGTCCCTGAGAAAACACTGATCCGTCAAGAAACATCAACATGCTGAGTTGGTCATAATATATCATTCGCAGTTTGTTCTTGACTTTTTAAAGTTGTTTTAACATTCTTTTTAAGATTCAACAGATTGACATCTTCTATTCAACCAACCAGTCTTGAGTTCATGATTCGTTTTTGCAGTTTATATAAATTAAATATTGATATTTTGGTGGATTTTCTTGAACAAACAAACATAAACAATCATCAAACAGAAAACATGTACAGAGCAGCACATTTTAGGTAGAGGCTATGCTTTGAGCTAAATGCTAACATACTGCTTTACCATGCTCATGCTAGTTTAGCATGATAGCATGCTAACATAAGGCTAACTGGTACAAAGCTGAGCCTGATAGCAAAGTGTTTACTGAAGCAGATATTCTGTTAATTAGCACAAAAGTGTTTGTTCACTGATGCCCACAAACTACAAAGATGGACGACATGAATGTGAAGCCAAAGCATTTTGATCGCCCCCGGGAGGATGCTTGCAGTATAGGTCCTGAACCCCCTTATTTTGGCTTAATCTTTGCACAGCAGGAGGAAATGGAAGGTGTCGTCCATCTTTACTTGCAGATTGTGGCCTGAACCAAGTTACATCACAGTCCAGCAGCTCCCAAGACATTTCACTTCGAAAAAATACCCCACGATCGTGTAAACAGGATTCGTCCTCTGGGGACAGAGAATGTTGGTACAAAAAGTTCATGGCAGTTTGGAGGCGCTCTTTCTAAATGACCTCAAATACATTAAAGCACTTCGGATATGTAAAGACATTTTACTTTTCGTCCGACATTGATTTATCCATCAGAATTGATTCCATGTTAATCCTAATAATGTGCTTTGAGCGGGAAACTCCACTCATCTGGTGCTTCAAGTTTGGTAAATCTTCTTTTGTCTTCTTTTGTGTTATTAAATGCACGTGTGCATGTTAAGACTCAATGTGGACACGTGGCTCACATCAGAGCTTTGGTATGAGGAAATAAGAACTTCTGGACATTCAGGAATAATGAAAATACTATTTGATCCCATAAACGTAAAAATGATCACAAATATAAAGCTTTGCTCCGACTGCTCTTCCAGTGATCTGACAGAATGTAACTGAGGACACGAGAAGTGAAGAGGACACAACCTCATATATCAAGAACTGTAAACATGTGTTTCCTCATGAGACGAAGGAGCTGTCCTCCTCCTCATCTTTGTTTGGACCAGGGTCACTAAGGCAGCGGGATAGTTTCAGTTGCTCCTCCTGGTCGTCGGGTGCTTTCGCCCTCAGCTCTGTTTCATCTCTATCTCGCAGTGCGCTGCTCTGATTGGGCCTCGGGGTCGCTTCGTTCACCAGGCCGATGGCGTCAGGAGGGCTGGGATGTGTCTGAGCTGCTCGACCTCTGGGGCTCTCGCCCTCAGTGTCGTACGTATAGACCTGGTGTTCTGGGAAATAGAAATGGTGCATTGATGCATTAGTGTTTGAACAAAGTCTAAGAGCTGCTGCAAAACCATGAACACAAGAAAAACTTCACATCTTCTTTATTTATATATATATCCTTTTAATATATATATATAGCCACTGGTTAAGTATGTAACAATATGTTGAAACTACAACAAGTAGAAAATAAGTAAGGTTGTAAAAATGTGCATTTGATGAAAATCTAATTTGAATCAACAAGCTATTGATAGCCTCTGAAATCCATATTTTATTTTAGGATTCTGTTGATAAAAACAGGTACTGAACATTTAACAGTTGAATATTGAACTTACCAATGCCCTCTGGTGGTTAAACTATGTAATGGCAACAGTGGTTAGGAACTTTTAACCCTGTTTAAATCAAATTACTGACAGAAATACAAATTGTTTGGTTCTTAATAGTCTTGGTTTGATTGTTTCCTAATCATACACATCAGTTTTAAAGTATTACTATAGTTACATTATTTTCAGACACCGTTTTCATCCAGAAATTAGATAATTTGAATTATCTAATAGGATTTAAGTAGAGGACAAACTCTAAAAATGTAACTTAACTGTAAAAGCTTCATGTGTTACCGACCTGGCTCAAAACAGACTTTCCTCACTGGTGTGGTTTCCTGGCGGTTGGCAGGGACCGTGAGGTAGTGACTCATCTGTGAAGGAAACAAAATATGGTTCTTGTGGACAGTTTAGAAACAGAGATGATGAAGAAACAGCGTCAGCGTTGAAGCTCACCCTCCTCTCCATCTCCACCCTCTGCTTCCTGAAGCGAACCTCACTCAGATTGTCCTCGAAGGGATCGATCAGCAGGTCGTGTCTGCTGTAGGAGCGAAGCTGAAGAGAGAGAAGAACATCAAGCCCAGCATCAGAAGACACGATCCTTAAAGGTCTCGTTTTCATATAGTTAAACAGAGTTTTTGTGTTTGAATGTTCCTGTAACTTGTAAAAAATCTGGATAAAACATTCATCGGGCTCCGGAACACTGGTGCACATCAGTGAATAATTCATAACTCTGCACTGAGGCCGGTCTCACCCTCTGTCTCGTCTTCTGCAGGTTTGCTCGCAGGATCTTTCTGATCTCCGCCTCGCGACTCTTGGAGATGCTCGGTATCGCTCGTCCTCTGGTCGGACCCTTCTGCTGAATGTTCCTGCAGGTGCACAAAAAATACATCTCTGACGTTTGAGATTTACTTTAGGACCATCTATTTATACAAATTCCACCAGCTGCAGACTTTTAAAATGACCTTCTCTTTATTACAAGTTACCGTGTAAACTATTAAACATTAAAACAACCATTTGATGTATTTCACCATAGTTTTTCCATTTAATTTTCAAATGATAATCAAATTTAAAATGTGACAATATGATGATGGCAAAGATAATATTATAATATGAAGTGAATTTGAGATCCACCCACTTTAATCCATCAGAGAAACGACAGGAGGATCTGCGCTGGTTAACTCGGACTCGTACTCACTGCATGGAGACGGAGGACACGATGGAGGGCAGCTTGGCGGAGCTCCCGCTCTCCACCAGCATCATGGCCTGCTTCATCTCCATCTTGTTGTAGAAGGAGATGAGCTGAGGCTCGGTGGAGCGTTCGCCGGCGATCAGCCACTTCTTCACGTAGGACTTGTTGAAGCGGTTCAGCCTGAGAAGAGAAGGAACGTCTTTTTAAAAAGGTTATTTCATTCCGACATCTGGACCACAGGGGGACAGAGGTGAAATGGAAACAGTGAGGACTTGAGACAGCGTCGTACTTGTCTTTCCAGTGATGGTGGCCGTAATGACCACAGACTTCTTCGATCCCTGTGAGCAGATGATCGAGGAACTGAAGACGAAACAAGTAAAAAATCACACATTTATCTTGGAGAGCTCAGACATTTGTACAAAATACAGAACCTGCCACCACGGATAGAAACCTTTCTTCATAAGAGGATCATTATTCAATGATCTATTAGGTGTAAAAGGAAAAAATGAACAATTATTTATTCATTGTTTTGCACTTTAAGTCCATTTATGTCACCTGCGTGTGAATCTCCTCGTTTATTGATCTTTTGCTCTCCTCCTTCTTCTTCACTGCAAGAAGCTCCACCAGAGGCCGGATCGTCATCCCCTGATAAACACAGGAAGTGAAGAAGTGCACGTTTAATTTTTCCACTCGCACACACGCACACACATTTTTTGAAGACACTCCCTGACATAATTCATAAACAGTACTGATGAGTGTGTTGCCAATTATCCTCCTCACCACTAGTGGGCAGTAAAGACAAAACATGACTAATAAGGACAAAATAAAATTATGTAATAAATTCAAACATTTGTCTTGTATATGATACTATTTTGAAAAATCATGTTGCACTAGAGAAGAGCTGCAACGCGTTGTGACAAACGTTCGGGACCAGAGACTCGCTCTCACCTGCACAAAGACGGTGAAGAAGATGACGGTGATGATGGCGGTGAGGAACATGTTCTTCATCTCGTTGTTGGTCAGCAGGAAGCCCAGTGAGAAGGCGATGGCCCCTCGCAGGCCACCGTAGGCCACGATGAACTGGTCCTTTTTGGTCAACTTCACGATACGAAATTTATTGATGATGTACGTGAGGCCGATGACCCCTGAGACCCACAACAACAACAAGAGGCAACACTCAACGAATGTTAATGTGCATTGTGTACACAACAACATAAATCACATCAATGTTGTGTTTGTTTGTACTGACCCAACACTCTCGACACTAAACACAGGATAACCGTGAGAATGACGAAGGTCCAGTTCCAGGCGTGAGGACCGGCTACCGTGGAAACACCGAGGAAGATGAAGATGAGCGTCTCGTTCACGCTGCTCCACATCTTCAGGAAGTATTTGATGGTGGTGTGGGACTTGTGGGAGATGTTGGCCTCCACGTACGGCCGCATCGTCACGCCACACGCTATCAACCTACTCGGGAGAGGAAAGAACGAAGGAAGAAGAAGAGAAGAAGAAAGAAAGTAGTCTTGAGACGAGCTGGTCTGATTCTCAGGATGTAAGGTCAGATCTCTTTCAGCGTCTGACTCACGACATGATCCCTGACAGGCGGAAGACCTCAGCGGAGAGGTACGCCATGTAGCTGTAGAGGAAGACAAACAGCGGCTCGATGACCCGGGTGTGAGAGGTGAAGCGGGAGGTGAAAGCCCCCAGGAGGCCGTAGATGGCTCCGACCATGATGCCTCCCAGAGAAACCACGAAGAAGCAGACGACTCCGAGGAGGGCGTCGCCCACAGTCACAGTTCCGGCCTGAGAGAACTCCCTGAACAGGTGATACAGAACCTGCACAGAGGGAAACGGGAAAAAACAAGTTAACACAAGATTTAAATGAATAACTTTCCACCAGTGTCTCAAACCTCCGCCTCTCGTTCCACTCACCACGGTGACGGCGTCGTTGAGCAGCGACTCCCCGAACACGAGGATGTGCAGCAGCTCGTTGATGTGGATCTCCTCGAACACGGCCAGCACGGCCACGGGGTCCACGGCCGAGATGATGGTGCCGAACAGCAGGCAGGACAGCAGGTCCACGCCGCCCAGCTGCGCCCCCGCGATCTGACACACGGCGTACATCATCCCGCCGATGAAGAAGGCGTTCCACAGCGTGCCCACCACCGCGAACACCAGGATGGTGCCCAGGTTCTCCATGAAGGGCCGGATGGGCAGGAAGTAGCCGGCGTCGAGGATGATGGGAGGCAGCAGGTAGAAGAAGAAGAGCTCGTAGTGGAGGACGGGGGCTTTCTCTCCGATGGCTTTGATGAGGCCGCCGACCAGCAGGCCGACGACGATCAGCAGGCAGCTCTCTGGGACCACGTTCGACACTCGGGGGATAATATGAAAACCTGCAGAGTGAGAGGACCTTGAATTTTTAAGTCTCCGCTACAAAGCCGGAGGCGTTATATTGTTGGGTTGTGGGTGCCATTCCTTTGAGGACAATATCTCAAGAGTGCTTTGAAGAAGTTTCTTTTAATCTGCTACAAACAGTCTGTTGAACTCAAGGCTGAACGAATAGGATTTGGTGGAAAAGGGGCAAAGGTCAAGGTCACTGTGACTTTGGAAAGTACATATTTTACCTTGTGAACACAAAATCTCAAGAACACCTTGAAGAAATGTTTTCAAATTCAGTTAAAGCATTAATTTGGACTCATGGATGAACTGATGAGAGTTTGAAGGTCAAAGGGTGAAAGACAGAGGGCATCGGACTTTACTAAACAAGTGGTCTTGTGAACGCAAGATCTCAGAAACACCTCAAAGGAATTTCTTTAAATTTGGTGACACATTAACTGTGACTCACAGATGAACTGATTAGATTTCGGTGGTTGAGGGTCAAAGGTCAAAGTCATGGTGACCTCATGTTCTTGCAATCTTATTACAAATACTTCTCCTGACGGATATCAATACTGTCATTTCGGTAAGCGATCAGCAAACTTCCTCCGCCAGGGTCGTACACTAACCAGAGGGTCGTTGGTTTGATTCCCGGCCCGTATGTGTGTACGAATGGGTGAATGTGACTCGTACTGTAAAGCACTCTGAGTGATAGATAAGACAAGATCTATATAAACTATTTACCATCTTTCTCTCTTTTCACTAAACGGCGCCTTGGCATTTGTTCTCTGGGTCACGTGACCCCGGCTGCTGAATACGAGCGTGTTCCACAGTGTTCGATACAGTCAGTCCCCCCCCCCACACACACACACACACACACTCTGACTCTGCACTCTGCACACTGACATCTTTGTTATCGAGCTTTGCATTCAGACAGGAAGTGGGACCGGCCCCTCGCAGACCACAGCTGGACGAACAGATAACGACGCAAACGAGCTTCACTCTTCAGCCAATCACAAACCAGAGATTTCTACAGCCAATCTGCCATCCTACATCTAGGACATACAACTCGAACTGAGGCTAACACCGAAATCAACATTCAGAGTTTCAAAAGAATCGTTGGTTAGTTATAAATTATATAGGTAAACGCAAATAAGTAAACAACAAGTTGATGCCATAAACATTAAACTAGCTGGTGATTGGTCGAGCACGTCTACAGGCATGGGAACTGAATGAGCTCAATTACTGTTAATGTTTAATTTAGTAAAAATATGTTGAGCTGTTACTTCAAACTTGAGTTGGTTAGTTTCTCCTTTTAAGACGGTGCTCTGCTTCGGCCCTCTGGCTCCATGTTTAATATTTACTCTGGGGATAAACTGTTTTTCCTCTTCAGCCACATGAGCTTATTTTAGTTTGACCATTTTAACCTTTTGTCTTCTTGTGTCTGCAACAAATGTTGAAGGATTAAAGTTTAGAATTCAGCCGTGACGAGGAGATGGAGAACAGTTGTTCAGCCTGTTGGATTAAAGGGATGAAGTTGATGCTCTGGAGATTCCTGAGGATTCATCTCGTGTCAGCGACCTTCAGCTTGGACGCAGACACGCAGAGGTGACATGGTGGTGAAAGCTCCAGCAACAGGGACATTTATCCCACAGCTGATTGGCTCGTTTTATTTTTAGAACTTTCTCAAACATTATAAATTAGGGCATTTTTGGACATTTTCACTGATTTCCCAGGGAAGCAGTCGTTAATCTTGATGAAAATAAAACCTGACATATTTATAGGACGGATGTTTATGAGTGTGAAATTTGGTTTAGCTTGATTTAATTCAACGGGACCTTTATAGAGGCCTGAGCTGTACTGAGAATCTTAATACAGTTTTTTTAAATATATAAATATACGTTTTGATTCTCTTCTTAGCCACAGATGAAACTATCAGTTGACCAACCAGTATCTAGTAAGTCAAGTACATCTTCTCCAATTTGCTGCTTCTCTTGGTCATAAAGGAAATGTTTATTTCTGACGTTTGGACGTGGTCAAACAAAACTGGACATTTGACATTTTCAACTTACAAACTGGTTTGTCCACTAATAGTTTAATAGTCCACTAATTTAACATGTTCAGTCATAATCTATTAGAATCTTAAAACTACTCCTATAGATTAGCAAATACAAGTTTTGCTTCTCCTTTGTTTTTAGAACTATTCCTTTAGAGACTTTAAAAACTAAAGTGAAGGGTTCATTAAACAGAGCTCGATCAACCAGCTCCTCTCTCTGCTCTAATGCTGCAGTGTTAATTGATGCAGTATTAATTGATTCAGTGTTAATTGATGCAGTATCTGTGGATCTGTCAGATCAGCAGTGTGTCTCACCGAGTTTCATGAGCAGAGCCAGGAGGATCCACAGAGAGATCTCGAAGGGCTTCCTGACGTGCTCGTAGTTGAAGGACAGGACGGGGAAAGCCTTCTTATGAGCCGTGAGGTTGCTCCGGGGATGGAGGTCCCGCTCCCCCGGCTCTACCACCCGGCCCGGGTCCCTCCTCGTCCCGTTGCTCTCCCCAGAACCCTCGTCACGACTCGCGGAGGCGCCGGCAGCGAGCAGCAGCACGCAGGCGAGGAGCCCGGCGAGACGCGCTGCGGAGCGGCCACCGCTGCTGCTGCTGCTCCGGGGAACACGGAGCGCGAGAGCAGCCATTTTCAGAAGGTTTCCCCGCTGCTGTGATCTAGATCCGAGGAAGATGAAGATGAGGAAGAGGAGGAGGAGGAGAGCGGTGCGGACAGGAGCGCGCTTTTACGCACGGGCATCTTCACTTTACGCACAGCTGAAGAAGAACAGAGGCTTCATGACGTCAGTAAAAAACTCCTGACGTCAGTGGAAGGTGACCTTCTTAAATATCCTCACGTCTCGGATTCAAACGTGAAGATTGTTTGTTTGTTTAATTCTTCACTTCTTCTTTTTTCCTCCTCCTCTTCTCAACTTCACGTGTTGTCATCCATCACATCGAGTCTTTCTCTGCACCTTTCAATATCCACCTCATCCAGAGCGGGGTCACACGTTCACTGACACCTGCTGGACGGAGGGTGAACTACAGCCACCAGGCAGCTGCGGGATCCAGATGTGTTTTACTGGAGTATTTTTTTTTTTCACTTTATACTTCAACTCAATGGCAGAAGAACAATTCAGATACTTAACTATTACTACTAACAATTATCGCCAATAATGTAAAACAATGCAAAGTCAATGTCCAAACTGTCGATCAGGTGCCACATCCTCTGGACCAATCATATATAGAAGAAACATAGAAACTTCAGAGAATTAAAATATAAAAATAATTTCAGATGTTTTAAAATCAAAAGTGGTAACGTTAATTCCTCAGGGGCCTCGTTTGACCCCTCTGACCTCTGACCTCTGGGGTATTATAGATCCATTAATCTGAAGGCTCGTTGAAAGGAGAAACAAGAAGAAAGAAAGATAAAAATATTCCTGCTGTAGTTTCCAAATGTGATTTAATTCTGTCAAATGTCTTAATTCCCTTCATGTGGGGAGAAAGAAGTTAGAGACTGTTATGAGACTAGTGAGTTTTGAAAACTTGTTATTAGAAGTAGCTTCCATTGTTTCTCTTCAGAGTAAACAAAGGATTTCACAGCTCTCACGTTCTCTTTCAACGTCTCTGTCCGTCCCCAGGAGCAAAGATTTAGTTAAACCAACATCGGAGGCTGTTTCCGACAGAGTTAAATTTCCGTCTCTGTTTGGTCGACAGGCGGAAAAATGAATCTGCAGGTGACATGAGCTGAAAACCAACAACTGGTGTTTCTCAGAGGCAAATAACTGTAAACACATGTCACCTTGTGGACACAAAGAATACATTAAAGAACACGTGGACTTTTATCTCAGTGTCTCATCGGCAGCAGCTCCCCCCCCCGGAGAGATTCATTCACATGAGCCGCTCTGTACAGTTTGTGCAGTCACCCGACGTTTCAGCTTCCTGCTCAACTTTTCCACGTGACTGACGCCGGAGACCCAGCGACACTTTGGAAACTGACTGAAAACCACCATTTGTTTTAATGTCCCAGAAATATCACTGTAGAGAAATCTGCACACACCCACACACTGAAAACATGATTTTGAACATAATTTATTAGAGAATTACATAAAATGACAATCCAATTTGTTTATAGTGACATTTAAATTTGACACTTTCTTAATAAATACAGTAAAAACATTAAATTAAAGTTATATGTTAGTGAACTGAAGATTCCCTGTTGAGAGGAGCTTCTTCACAGTTTGTATAGCACATAATAAATACTCACAGCATTAAAACATAAAGGTGCAACAGTATTCTGCAGGAAATTAAGTGACTAATTTTAATACATTTACTGTGAGAACATTTCCTTTAATTAATAAATGTAAGTACTTTTTGTTAAACGTATTACTTTGTGTGTTTTGCTATTAAATTCAGCAAATATTAATATTAAGTCTAAGTCTTTAACTTGAGAAGACTGTTGACGAGTGAAATGCTCATTTATTGGGTTAAAATAGAGCCACAGTTCAAATGTGCAAAACACCAAATATGCACAGTGTTCAAACTACAGGTTCCTTTATATTTGCTTAGAAATGTTGTGATTACGACCTTAATTTAGAAAGTAATTCATCATAGTAATGAGTGTGATAAATCTTCCTGTTGAACTCTGACTCACACTTTCTTCTTGGTTCACTTCGAGTTTCCTTCCAGGGACGACACAAACACCTTTATTCTTTCAAACTCCTCCATCACGAACCTTCTCCGACTTCCTCAGACAGACACTTGGTCAAACCGCCCACAGAGCAGCTCTGACAGGGGGGGGGGGGGGGGGGGGGGGGGGGCGGCTTGTTATTGATCATCAGGCGTGGGGCTGTTTGAGTTGGACCCGCTCTGCCATCTGTCTGGAGCTGTACAGACACAGGCCCGTCCCGACTGAGGCCATCATCACGGCGATGGGGTCGAGGAAGCTGCCCTGCGGCTGCATGCGGACCTCACCAGAAACCTGCCGCTGGAGACGGGACAGACACAAGCAGACCAACTGTAGTTAACACACATCAGGCCCCATGTTCAGGATTTGGGGGATTATTACATGTACAAAAATATGGTTATTACGGTGGTGGGCCGTACATAAGTGTCCTATTCTTACCACTGGGTGTCGCCACCGTTTAAAAACATCTTCCACACTGAGGCGTTAAAGCAACACTGTGTAACTGGGCTCAGATTCCAAGTGTTTAAAAGGTTCTCATGTAGATTACAGTGTGTCAAGGTGTTTCTCCTCATTCACAGTCACTGAACCATCAGAGGTAATCTGAAGCTGCTATTAGGTACAAAAAGTTGCATAACATTTCTTTAAGGGGACAGGAAACTCCAACTGGAGTTCTTGTTGGATGGTGGCAAAGAAAATAAATATGCCCTCTGATTATTTTCTTTATTAATCACAGATCATAATCAACAGTATGTTTTTCTGCTGATAGATGAGAGATGAGAATTTAATGTGAAATAAACCTTCACATCCCATTTAAGCAGCAAACAACACGAGCTGTGAGGTGGAGTCTGAACATGTTATGTAACCTAACCTCCAGAGAGGAGCTCCACCAGCTTCCTGTAAAATATTAATTATGAAAGTCTTCATTCAGTTCTGTTTCCTGTGTCTGTTTGTCCTCTTTGATAACCGCTGAAATAAAATGGTTTCTCAGTGAAAGCATCCTTTTCAGTTCACCGAGATACAAGCGAGACAATGAATTGAAAATGAAATGTAGCAGTGAAGCTGATGAGGAAATCGAAGTGTCACTGAGTCACAGACACGAACCTGGAGGAGTTGGAAGTAACCTGGCGTCAGTCTTCCCAGTCTGATGATCATTTCTGCTGCCGGAGCTTCTCGACCTTCCTACTTAAAGCAGATAATAATAAACGTCTCCTTCACTAATCATGTCTCAACCCCTGAGATCTATCTTGGGGTCGTTTGGGGGAGAACTTCATGAAGAAGTCATGAAATAAATTAAACTTTTCACTCCTCACTGTCTAGGAAAAAGTAAATTTAAACATATAAGCACTTTATTATTTGTATTTAGGAATGCAATGATCACAGCAAATACAAATACTCCCTTTATCCCATATAAGCTCGACCTTATATTACAGCCATAAGGTGCATAAAGTTGTTTAAGCATTCTCGACTGAAATTGTTGCTTGTATTAAATTTATAAATGTATCCAGGCAGTGCAAATAAATGCAAGAACATTTTAAAACACAACACAAACACTTTTAAGTTAAAATCAGATAAGAAGTGTTTATAATGTATCCGTCAACATTTATAACCGTTATATCTATAAGTGGAGGCTGCTGTACTGACAGAACATTGACAATATAGAAAAACACAATTGAGTAATACATGTCTTCATAGTTATTAAGTACTCATTTTAAATACTATCCATTAAACACATTAAAAACTATCTTTATATGTTCTAACAACTACATTAAGGTGTGTTACTATGATGATTAAGTGCTTTCATAGTGTTTATTAAGGCTAAATAAGTAAAGTTTTGTCCTCTCAGTTGCACCAGAGTGTCTCTAACCATCAGTAAAGAGTCTGTCTCACAGTTTGCAGGTGACGGGTCCTCGGGGATGTGATCAGTGCCCAGCAGGGATCCAGACGCAGCAGCAGCACCCACGTTCACCCTGCGCTTCACCGACCGCTGCAGCAGCTCAGCAGACCGACACCATGCGAAGCCGGAACAAACAGTGGCAGCCTGTCCAACTGAGGAGGCTCCTGTGTGTCCCTGCTCCTTTGTGAAGTCCCAGTCTGATGGGCTCAACACACACTCACACACAGACACACACATGATCGCACACACTCACAGGGCTGCATGAAAAGCTCGGCCTGTCAGAGATGATTTGGTCATCCAGCCAGTAAAAAGGGTGAGAGCAGGAGAGAGGGCTCCGTGCAGCAGGTTGCACGCTCCAACGGACATTTGTGTTAATGCGCTGCAGCGACTTACGTAAGCTCCTCATAAAGAAAACACTCTGCAGAAAATAATTTAAAACAACTGCAAGAAAATAAAGCTTCAAGGGGAAGTAGATCCCAAAATACAAAGATCTGTAGCCTGGGATAAGAGCGTCGACCCTTTACTGGACATTAATAGATCGAATGGTGTTTTTCGTATTGAAAGTCAATTAGTGTTGTTGTTATTTTGCTGTTACATAAAGCTTCTGTTTTTTTTTTATGAGGCCACATTGTTGGTTCAGGGTCTCACTGGTGCTTCACTGGTTTTATACAGGCAGCACACTGGAGGACAAAAAACCACAGACATAAATAAGCATTGTCATTTTAAGTTTAATGATCAGATGATTGTGGGGAGAATATGTCGACAGCAAGAGTTTTCAGTGCTTAAATTCTGCATCTGAAAATGCCTCAGAATGTTGACTTTAATTTTATTTTATCTATTAAATATATATAGATTTGAACAGATGTACTGTGCATCAGATACGCTG